>NC_060138.1:147342750-147645781 GCF_021461385.2 Schistocerca piceifrons | reverse complement strand
GGTGATGCTGCCTCTAATTGTTTAACTAAATAGTGCATGCAAGTTAAAAACTTATGTCCAGCATAGGCCGAGTTCTCTCCCTGCCATTTCCTAGGATAAGGTGGCGGTCGGGTGACTTAGGTTAGTGGAGGTAGCCCAAGTGCCTTTTCTTTCCTGCCATTTTCTTAGGTTAGTAGAGATAGCCCGATTGATCTATCTTTCCTCCAAAATTCAGACTTCCTACCAATCTATAGGGTCAGGTGGCGGTTGGATGATTTAGGTCAGTGGAGGTTGCTCAAGTGCCCATTCTTTCCCACCATTTTCTTAGGTTGGTAGAGACATATTGACATATGACAGATTGACATATCTTCCCTCCAAAATTCAGACGTCTTGCCAATCCCTAGGAAGAGGCGATGGTCAGATGACTTAGGTTAGTGAAGGTAGCCCAATTGATCTATCTTCCCACCATTTCTTAGGTTATTAGAGGTGTGTTGGATTGTCCTGATGGAATTTGAACTTGCTGGCATTTTCTGGGGGAGGGGAGGGGAAGGGTGTTAGGTTAGTGGAGGTAGCGCAACTGACCTATCTTCCCGCCAAAATTCAAACTTCCTGCCAAAATGAACCATCCTGAATGACGTCATTGCCGCTATCTTGGGTGACATAAGGTGCTGTTGCCATCTTGGATGACGTCATCGCCGCCATCTTGGATACATCAGGCATCAGTGGAGAGTGGGGTGGCATGAACATATCCCCACTACTTTTGGGAACTAAGAAAAGTGAACTGATGTTTCCTCTCAAGTTTTTGGTGACATCAGGATCCAATTATCGTTTTATCCCCATCCCTGATACAGAGTTTTTCTCAAACAATCTCACATACAGCTTCAATTTCTACCTCTGTGGATTTGAGTTCCTTGTCTACTACCACTAATACACCACCTTCATTTTCCATTTCCCTGTCTTTTCGATATATGCTTAATTTTTCCCCAAAAATCTCACTGTTGTCAGTTTCTGTTTCAACCAGTTTTCTGTACCTAGTATTATGTGAGCCCTGCTGCTTTTCATGAGCGCTTCAAACTCTGGCACTTTGTTGTGAATGCTTTGGCAGTTTACCATTAAGATTTTAATACTCTCACCTTTGTGAGGCGTTTCTTTCGATTTTACACCGATATTTCTAGGTTTCTTACTGTTCGTTATCTTGGTTGAATGTAGAGTCGCCTAGTTTAAAAAAAACCGCACCTTGCTCTCCACACAGAATTAGTTATCTGTGTAGCAGCGAATGATGTATAGTTCACACCTGATCCATTTAGGGAGCCCTTCAGTTCTGCAGACAATGCTGCAAATTGTGAGCTTCGTTGAAACCCCTTTGCATATGACGTTAATCTCGACCAAATCGCTGGTTTGGCGCAGTCCATCCACCATACCAGTGTCGATCAGTAGCTGGGAATGTGTCGCTCGCAGGCTGCCCATGTCTCATTGACTTGCTGGCGACAAGTCGGATCGTGCAGATGAAAAATATTCAAATTCCATGGCGCACGGCCGTGCCATACAGATTGGGGTGGAATGAGGACCACGCAGACGTTAAGTGCAATGGTGAGAAGAGGCCAGTGGCCAGCATATGGCGTCCTGTGTTGCAAATATAGAATACCGTGGGACACGTATCTTGTCTAGACAGGTTGCACAATAACTGGTAAGAAGATATGGTCATAACAGTCGCCATGTTGGACTTCCCAGGTATCGTGAAGCAGGAAGCCCTGAACCACTAAACGTAGTTCCTGGCAAGTAGTATAGTGTGGAACCTGATCTTTTAGCTGCAGAACGCAGTTAAAATCACCTCCTAGCAGGTAGTGTTCATATCGTCCTAAGAACAGGGAGTGATGTCCTTAGAATGAAGCTAAGGCCATCCATGTCGTTGGTCAATGGCCGATGTTGCGTAGAAATTAATGAAGTATTTCCCCGTGGCAGTGAGTGCCATGGCCCGAGCTGATGGAAAGAAGGCGACATGGGTGACAGGAATCCTTTCGTGGGTGTAGATGGCCATTCCACAGCCATGGGATCACCTGCGGAGGTGCGGACGGTATAGCCATTGATATCTGGGAGACTGGCCAAGTGAACTTCCTGCAGGAGGGCGAAATCAAAATCACAAGACCTCCTGCATATGGCGAATTTTCCACCTTGAATGGATGTTGTAAGTGCTGATTGTTGCTATTTGATAGGCTTGGTGGCGGTCTGCTGGAGAATGATCCACTGTGACGTCCACGTCACAGTGGAACTTCATCCTGCTCGCCCCAAGGGGGTTCTGGGGAGAGTATGATTACTTGAGCGGCGCTGATGATGCTGAGTCCTGTAACGAGTCCTGCTCTTCGACCTCCTCTTCATGCCATTCCGTGAAGGTAGGCATCAGTATATCGTCCATTTTGTCCTCTGAAGATTAAGTCGTAGTGCATGGTGCAATTTCGGCAGTGCTGTGCCTGTTAAATAATTAACAGGGACGGGCGCAGACAGACAGTGGATGTCGTCACGCTCAGATCTTTTTCTTCGGCGATGGTGGTGTCGTGGGCATCGTACGGTTCGATGGCGGCCTCGTGTTCAGTCTGCAATGTCTCCTCTTGGCTGGAGACGGTTCGCCGCCTTCTCTTACGATGTTTCGGAGAACGTAGTTTCGTTACGCGACCTTTCATGTCCGAGGATGGAAGGGAGTCACATCTGTCTGCAAGAAGGCCACCGTAATGAAAATGAGCGGGTTGATCTCCATATTGTTGGCGATGGTTGGATCAGCAGCTGGCAGAGTCGGCACCATTGAAGCCGGGTCGACGACCAACCGAGGCAGTGGGCCGTCCGTAGGCGCCCTCTGTTGGGGTATGCTCTGGCTCAGTGGTCGCTTCCGGGCCTCGTTGTGAGGTGGCAGAAGAAAGGAGAACAGTGGCGTAGGTCACCAGTAGCACCGTAGTTTGCGAAGCCGGTGGTCCGTCGGTGGCTGGAAGTTGTGTAATTCTCCATTATAGGCATTCGGATCTAAGACTGCCTTCTTCGTCCCACCCGGAACAGGTCCGAGGCTGTCCATCATACATAGTTATTGTATGGCATCCGTCAATCTGCAGGTAGGATGGGACGTAGCTTTGGAAGTCAGTGGTGAATTGTCAGGAGCCGCATGACATGTCCGAAATTGCGTCCATTTCTCTGCAGTATGGCCGTGGACTGTGCTGTATGTCAGTGTGCCAGGACGACTTCCTCTGCTTGAAGTTCGAATGGCATTCTGAAAATGCGTATCCTACGCATGTTTAAACCTGCGTAGTCGACGGTCACCGCACCAGGATTGCCGTCAGCATGACCTCTTTGGTCTCTAACATACACAGCACTGTTCACAATCGACAAGTGTATTGCTATGATGTCGCTCGTCGGGATCTTGACTTCATCTGACAGAAAACGCTCCACTTCGAGTGCTCTGGGTCGGGAATAGTAGTTGCAGAAATTAAGTCGGAGGGTAGATTTACGATAACAGCTCGCCCTGTGTTGTAGACGCTAATCCGGCACGTAAGCAACAGCCATCAGCATGTAAACAAGGCAAGCTTTTGCTCCGCACACAGAAACACCAGCGTCTCCGCTCTGTTGCCGTGCCAGAGACTGACTAGGTCCGAGCTATCTAAGTACTACTCACGACTCGGCCTAGAGCTTTACTTCTGCCTGTTCTTCTCTATGTTGTTATTGTTGTTGTGGTCTTCAGTCCTGAGACTGGTTTGATGCAGCTCTCCATGCTACTCTATCCTCTGCAAGCTTCTTCATCTCCCAGTACTTACTGCAACCTACGTCCTTTTGAATCTGCTTAGTGTATTCATCTCTTGGTCTCCCTCTATGATTTTTACCCTCCACACTGCCTAAATTTGTGATCCCTTGATGCCTCAGAACATGTCCTACCAACCGGTCCCTTCTTCTGGTCAAGTTGTGCCACAAACTCCTCTTCTCCCCAATTCTATTCAATACCTCCTCATTAGTTATGTGATCTACCCATCTAATCTTCAGCATTCTTCTGTAGCACCACATTTCGAAAGCTTCTATTCTCTTCTTGTCCAAACTATTTATTGTCCATGTTTCACTTCCATACATGGCTACACTCCATACAAATACTTTCAGAAATGACTTCCTGACACTTAAATCTATACTCGATGTTAACTAATTTCTTTTCTTCAGATACGCTTTTCTTGCCATTGCCAGTCTACATTTTATATCCTCTCTACTTCGACCATCATCAGTTATTTTGCTCCTCTTCTCTACTACTTTCTAAACTTTACAGAAGTTATCCTGAATACCTTGGAGGACTAGCGTTTCTGAAAGCAATGATATTGCAAAGAAATGGCTTAGCCACAAAAAAATGGTTCACGTGGCTCTGAGCACTATGGGACTAAACATCTGTGGTCATCAGTCCCCTAGAACTTAGAACTACTAAAAACCTAACTAACCTAAGAACATCACACACATTCATGCCAGAGGCAGGATTCGAACCTGCGACCGTAGCGGTTCCAGACTGAAGCGCCTAGAACCGCACGGCCACAACAGCCGGCGCTTAGCCACAGCCTGGGGGATTGTTTCCACAATAGATTCTCACTCTGCAATGGAGCGTTCATTCTTAAAATTGCTGCATTACTTCTATGAAAACGCAAATTTCCACCTTTGTAGATATGCTGGTCTAGTTGTTCTGTGTGCAGTGCACATAAATCAACATTTTAGTATCCATGAAAACGATACAAGAGAAAAGGCAAAGTTACATGTTTAGTTAGAAACTCTACAGTCTGTCCGTGATGACCATGCGATAGTCGACCGACCGCTATATCATCCTCAGTATTCATCATCGGATGTGGTACGGATGGCATGGGATCATCCCACTACACTCCTAGCCGTAGTCGGCGATTCGACTTTGGAGCTGCTAACTCTCAATCAGATAGCTCCTCAGTGGGCGTCACAGCTCTGAGTAAAAAACAGTTCAGTCCTCCCACCAAGGAAAAGTTCCCGGAAGTGCAGGGAATCGAACACAAGTCGCCCGCATTAGAACCTGTCTCACTCACAAGATTTTTTTCTTTTTCTTTTTTTTAGGAGTCTGAGTCGTGGCAGGGTGGATAAGAGGGTGAGACAGGCAAGGGGCGAAACTCGAGGCCAGGCCCTGGCATTCCCCCCTGCCCCTCATTACAAGGGATTTGTCAAGAAAGGGACTAGATCAAGGTAAATGACAATAAGGACTTTTTATATTTTTATTTGCATTTGTATTTTAATTTGTATTATTTGTGGGACAGCATATCAGGCCTTTCCTGGCGGGGGGGGGGGGGGAGGGGGGAGGTGGGGGAGAGGGGGAGCTGTATGGAGGGACGCCCGTAACTTCATGGCAGACAAACATAAGAACTAAAATTCAAACTGAGAAAAAAAGTCAGTCGACCATGCAATTCCCTTCACACATTCAAGTCGCCAGACTGGACATGTTGGTAACGTACACCATTTCAGAAATGATCGTTCACATGTCAATAATGTAGGAGGTTAGGTACTCCCAAACTAAGGGGACTGGATTGTGATCGCGCTGTGAAACTAGCTGGCAAAGGTACGTGATATGTGGGTGAACATTCGAGCATACTGTGAGGTTCCAGTATATACCACCAAAAATCAAGTGTGGAGTTTGGGGGATCGCGGAAAAGGTAGGCGATCATCTCAACTTGCAATCGCGTAATAGCATGGTGCTTAACCGGGGGAAGGTGAGAAGTGTGTGGAAGGAGTTGCAGAAAGGAATGGACGATTGCTGACGAGGTGCAGAGGTAGCAGGCCAATATACATAGTGTTAGGAACCAGACCTTACATTTCGTAGCGCACGTAAGGTGGTGCTCATCAGTGTCCTTGCACGGGCAACTTGTGCAAAGTGGCGACGCAGCCAGACTAATACGGTATAGTCACTGGTTGTAGGGAAACTAACCATTGACAATGTAGTACCAAAACGCCCTGATATCCCGCAGAAGGAATGGAGCGTGGATAGTCTTCAACATTGTCGACCATTGGACGTCTGGGCATTTTGTTACCAACGTGTTTTGGAGGGGTGTGCATCGATGACAACTTACAAAAATCTGCATTGGAGGTGTTGTCAAAAATGTTCAAATGTCTGTGAATTTCCAAGGGACCAAATTGCTGAGGTCATCGGTCCCTAGACTTACACACTACTTAAATTAGCTTATGCTAAGAACAACACATACAGCCATGCCCAAGGGAAGACTCGAACCTCTGGCGGGAGGGGCCGCGCAATCCGTAACTCAGCACTTCAAACCGCGCGGCCATTCCACGCGGCGGGTGTGTTGTCGGAAGAGCATCATGTACAAAACTAAGTTCGATAAAATAGGTATGAATGTGAGACAGCACCAGAGCAATTTGCTCTATGATGCAATGTGCAGTGCGGTTGGCAGTTCAGGTGAGTCCGGCACAAGGATTACCAGGGTGCAGTGAGTAAGGGATGTTAAAGGTTCCCACCAACGTCTCAATATTGTATGAACATATAATGCAGTGCCTCTGGCCCAAACATGGACAAGACCAAGACCATCTTTTGTAACACACAGGGTAAGGGTCTCATATCAGATTTTGAAGACGGTGCCAGCGAAAACGAGGTAGAGCCCGCACAGGATGTGATGGCCGATGCGCAGTGACAAATTTTCTCCCAAAGAGCTGGGCGAGTTCATTCGTTTATCTGCCGATAAGCGTTTGCCTCTCTTCGGCCTGTCGGTGAAGACAGAATCGATGCGCATACCCTGTAGTCTGCCTCAGACGATATTACAGAAACTGTTCGGTACAAAAGATTTCATTTTTGCTTTACTTACAGCTTTATATGTCAGGTTCATGATGATGTGCTAATCATTTCGTTAATGACCATAGTTATTGTGATGTTTACTTGAAAGTAAGACACTGCGCAAAATTCGGAAAAGTTCACAATGAAAAATAGATGGCCGCTACGATTTTGTGTTTGGTGCATGTTACATAATGTGTTGCTGCATATGATATTTAGCTACCATATTGAATTTTTCTTTAGACTTGGGTAGAGGTGTTTATCTGTCACTATTGTCGAGAAAATTGATCTGACGTTGCACATTCAATTGCGATCGCACCGAGCCAGCCTGAAACCCAGAGTGAAATAACCTCAACATTCCTCGTATTTCATAAACGGTTTCAGGTACCGAAACGAGATTTTAACAAATGACAGCACGCAAAGAGGAGAGTATTTTGCCATATCGTTATTATGTAAAACTTCATTATCCACCGTAATATTCCACTAACTACAGACTTGTTCGATGAAAGAAGTAATTTTTGAGGGCCATTGACAGCTGGTGAAACAAGAAATACTGTGGGTTTTGGAACAACATCGGTGAAGATATTACATGTTTATTTTTGTACCTAGGATGTGCTTTATCACAAGCTGCTGACCTTACTTTTCCTCAGTTCCCCAATTACCAGACTTAATAAACCACTGTTTCAGAATTCTCCCTTAATTGGGGCTGCACAGTATGTTAGTGAGGTGAGACTGTGTAAACTCCGTTGTGTTTTGGCGAAAGAAGCAAATTTTAACATGACAGCTCAAGAAATGTGTAGGTCTTATTCAAAATTCGTCTCTCATGACGCTATTCCGAATGTTACAAATGGCTAAGAAGCCAGGCGAAAATAAATCTCTGTATTTTCGGTGGAATTCTTTTTAGATATTAATGGACAGTGTCTTGAAAGGAGGATATAAGATGAACATCAACAAAAGCAAAACGAGGATAATGGAATGCAGTCAAATTAAATCGGGCGATGCTGAGGGAATTAGATTAGGAAATGAGACGCTTAAAGTAGAAAATGAGTTTTGGTATTTGGGGAGCAAAATAACTGATGATGGTCGAAGTAGAGAAGATATAAAATGTAGACTGACACTGGCAAGGAAAGCGTTTCTGAAGAAGAGAAATTTGTTAACATCGAATATAGTGTCGGAAGTTCCATGCGGCTTTTCGCGGATGATGCTGTGGTATACAGAGAAGTTGCAGCATTAGAAAATTGTAGCGAAATGCAGGAAGATCTGCAGCGGATAGGCACATGGTGCAGGGAGTGGCAACTGACCCTTAACATAGACAAATGTAATGTATTGCGAATACATAGGAAGAAGGATCCTTTATTGTATGATTATATGATAGCGGAACAAACACTGGTAGCAGTTACTTCTATAAAATATCTGGGAGTATGCGGGCGGAACGATTTGAAGTGGAAAGATCATATAAAATTAATTGTTGGTAAGGTGGGTGCCAGGTTGAGATTCATTGGGAGAGTCCTTAGAAAATGTAGTCCATCAACAAAGGAGATGGCTTACAAAACACTCGTTCGACCTATACTTGAGTATTGCTCATCAGTGTGGGATCCGTACCAGGTCGGATTGACGGAGGAGATAGAGAATATCCCAAGAAGAGCGGCGTGTTTCGTCACAGGGTTACTTGGTAAGCGTGATAGCGTTACGGAGATGTTTAGCAAACTCTAGTGGCAGACTATGCAAGAGAGGCGCTCTGCATCGCTGTGTAGCTTGCTGTCCAGGTTTCGGGAGGGTGCGATTCTGTATGAAGTATCGAATATATTGCTTCCCCCTACTTATACCTCCCGAGGAGATCACGAATGTAAAATTAGAGAGATTCGAGCGCCCACGGAGGCTTTCCGGCAGTCGTTCTTACCTCGAACCATACGCGACTGGAACAGAAAAGGGAGGTAATGACAGTGGCACGTAAAGTGCCCTCCCCCACACACCGTTGGGTGGCTTGCGGAGTATAAATGTAGATGTAGATTTAAGTGTCAGGAAGACGTTTCTGAAAGTATTTGTAGGGAGTGTAGCCATGTATGGAAGTGAAACATGGACAATAAATAGTTTGGTAAGAAGAGAATAGAAGCTTTCGAAATGTGGTGCTACAGAAGAATGCTGAAGATTAGATGGGTAGATCACATAACTAATGAGGAGGTATTGAACAGAATTGGGGAGAAGAGGAGTTTGTGGCACAACTTGACTAGAAGAAGGGATCGGTTGGTAGGACATGTTCTGAGGCATCAAGGGATCACCAATTCAGTGTTGGAGGGCAGTGTGGAGGGTAAAAATCATAGAGGGAGACCAAGAGATGAATACACTAAGCAGATTCAGAAGGATGTAGGTTGCAGTAGGTACTGGGAGATGAAGAAGCTTGCAGAGGATAGAGTAGCATGGAGAGTTGCATCAAACCAGTCTCAGGACTGAAGACAACAACAAAAACAACAACAACCAAAGCAGAGGTGACAGATCATTTTGAATGGTTGCTTTACAAGTGTGGGCATGGGGGGCCCCACTGAATATTTACAAAAAATGTGAGTGTTGGCTTCAGTTTGGAGTAGCACTCCCCCTCCAGTGCTCGGCATTTCCCCTCTAACACCTGCCCGTAACCCTCATGACTGCTGCTCTCCTCATACATGTCTAGTCTTCTGCGCATGTACCAGCCACGGTATTGTGTGCGGACTCTACCCAAGGGCCTGTTGGAGTTGACATCGCAGTATCAATAGTAGAGGGAGTAATTGGGCAGCTTGGGCCAATTTAGATGCCACTTATTTGTTGACATAATTCACTCTCTGTAGTGGGTTCAGGCTGTGCAGGAGGATGTGGTAAACATGGTAAGGGATCGACTGCAGCAACTGACGTTACGTTTTTGCCACAGTATGCTGGTTGGAACTGGTAAAGTCGATGCCCAGGTAATTGAGCAATGTCACTATGGGAAATGGGAGTGGTTCCTTGTCCTGGAGTCCACGTCAGATATTCACGATTATCGATTTGGCAATACTGATGTGGCAACCCACTGATTGTCCATAAGTTGGATCCATACTATGGCGTTGTGTATTTCGCAGGTGAGTGTGTGAGAATGAGGAGGTCGTCTGCATAGGCCCAGCAGTGGAATGTGTGGCCACACAATGTAAGTCCTGTAAGACGATGTAGGAAGATGAGAGGCTCAACGGTGATCGCGTTACAACATAGTGGACAAAGGGCATACCTGCCTGAACGAAAGCTGGACAGGGATCGGTCCAGCCAATTGTCCATTTACCAGGACCATGGATATTGCATTGCAAAGTAAGTGGCCAATGGCAGTTATGATTGTTGGTGGTGGTGGGTGGACCCCATGCATTCTGCCACTGAGAGGAGACAACAGTGGAGGACTCATTTGAAGGCACTACTGAAATCTATCGACACCAGTGCCGCAAGGAGGCGGCAGGACACGGCAAGCGCATTAAAAATCCTGATATTCATCCTTGGCTGTCCGAAGGGTGGCCCCACAGCCTAGCTATGTTTGTTCCATAGAATATACTGCAGGTAACACCTCACACATGCGTGCTGCCAAGAGATGCACGTAGTTTTTATAATTCACATTTAGTAATGTGATGAATGGAAATGGGTGATGTGCATTCGCCCTGTTGGTTTGGGCACCAGTGTGTGAATGCCATTGACAAAGTCTGGTGTTAGGGGAAAGGAATGACTCAACTACTCTTGGAACATCTCTGTCCAATGTAGAAGCATCATTGCGTTGAAGGTCCAATAAAATTCACTCGGAAGGCTGCTGGGGCCTAGGGAGTTGTTCTTCGCTCCTTTGGCGATCTGTGGGTGACGTGCGGGCTCGTCCTCAACGTCGTCGGCCTATGCCTCCAAATGGGGGGACTATGCTGTATCTATATGGTCTTCTGTAAAGAGGGGAGGGACGTGTGACGACGGTCTTAGCTTAAGAACCGAGAGCAACCACGTTTGCGTAGTGTTCTCAGTGCTAAGAGAGAAGCAACACTGCGTGAAATAACCGCACAAACAAATGTGGGACGTACGACGAATATATCAAATGGTTCAAATGGCTCTGAGCACTATGGGACTCAACTGCTGAGGTCATTAGTCCCCTAGAACTTAGAACTAGTTAAACCTAACTAACCTAAGGACATCACAAACATCCATGCCCGAGGCAGGATTCGAACCTGCGACCGTAGCGGTCTTGCGGTTCCAGACTGCAGCGCCTTTAACCGCACGGCCACTTCGGCCGGCGAATATATCCGTTAGGACAGTGCGGCGAAATTTGGCTTTAACAGGCTATGGTAGCAGACGACTGACGCGATTGCATTTGCTAACAGCACGACATCGCCTGCAGCGCCTCTCATAGGCTCGTGACCAAATTGGTTGGACCCTAGACGACTGTAAAGCAAAAGTCTGGTCAGATGAGTACCATTTCCAGTTGGTAAGAGCTAACGGTAGGGTTCAAGTCATGGGACACCTTCTAATAGCGTGCCCTCCTTTTGCATGGCATAGTGCAGCCACTCCGCGTGTCATTGACTCAAGAAGCCGTTGGGAGTACCGTGCAGAAATATTGAGCCGTGGTGCCTCTAAAGCCGTCCATAATTGCGGAAGTGTTGCTGGTGCTTGATTTAGTACACCAACTGACCTCTTGATTATGTCCCACAGATGTTCGACTGGTGGCCAAATCATTTGCTCGAACTGTACAGAATGTTCTTCAAACCAACCGCGAACAGTTGTCGTCTGGTGACTTGGCGCATTGTCATCCAGAAAAATTCCATTTTTGTTTGAGAACATGAAGTCCATGAATGGCTGCAAATGGTCTCCACGTAGCCATACATAATCATTTCCAGTCAGTTCATTTTGACCAGAGAACCCAGTTCATTCCATTTAAACACAGTCCATTTCATTATGGAAACACCACCAGCTTGCACAGTGCTTTGTCAGCGATTTGAGTTCACGACTTCTCGGGCTTTGATCCAAGCTCGAACCCTGCCGTCAGCTCTTACCAAGTGAAATCAGACCTCATCTGACCAGACATCGATTTTCCAGTCGCCTAGGGTGGACAGAGAGTATAACACATATTAATAATAAAATTCCAGAATCTTGTAGAAAACGTGCAGATGAATTGTCGTGACCGTAGAAAATCAATCATGCTGCAAAGAGAAAACGTTCAACCAAAACCTCTGTGCAGGGACTTCTGCATGTACTACTTACAGACACGCAGACGGATAGAACATTCAAAGGACGTGTGATGCCGGAGGCCAACAGTTGCACTGGCGTAAACACCATGGGGAGTGAAGGTCTGGGCCATCGATTACTCGACTTGGAACTCTGCCTACTAGTAGAAAGTCAACACGAAAACGCAGAGACTGAATATTCCGGAAACAGAAAAATAAGTTGGTACTTTATGAAACTTGGATACAAGGCACTGTACGCGAGTCAGAAGGGCCTTCGAAAGCGTTTAAAAGGGTAGTAGTAACAGGCAGTCCGCATCAAGTAATCATCGACAGATATATTTTCATATTTAGTGGCGAACAAGGACGGTTGATCTTTGACTGAAGCAGTTAGTGCTCAGCATTCATTTGTTAGTAGGAACAAGTAGTTGTACAGTATATGTCTCTGGTGAATTAGGTCAGAGAGATGGTTGATTTAATACAAGACAGAAAGAGTGGCAGTAATTGCACTTGTCTCTCAGTTAAGCACTGGCAGTGATTAGAGCAAAATTCTAGTTGTCTCTTGTTTCTTGGTAAGGTGATGCCCATGAGTAGAAGAACAGAATAATATGAAAGGGATTGTGGCTAATATGTGTTAGGGGCACTGTTGGTCCGACAACTCACATAATATGTATTTGAAGATGAATAAACTTGGTTATAGGCAATGTAAGATTTCATGTGATCTTGCTACTTGAGATTTACTCCCTCTCGACTCCCTTATAAAGATTAATTAGGGAAAACGTCCCGGACAACAGAACAATATTGTCGTCAACCTCCTAATTGCGCTACTAGGTCTCACGAACTCTGTATTTTTACTTGGGCCTGTGTCGGGACGCGACAGAATAGAAGAGTAGCCAACTACCTTTAACCGTGAAATGGTGTTAATTACAGCTATATCTTACGATACCATAAAGACGATATGTCATTCATGCCAAAGTAATTCCACAAATAGGGATTGAGCACAGGGGAACAGATGTAGGGATCCTGTATCGCCGCTCAAGACGAGGTCCTAGTGAAGATGATTTCCCATTCTCTTCCTCCATATTGTTATGAAGTGTCAAGTGTGTATCTGTGTCGTGCGGTTTACTGTCATGATTACTTGTGCAGTGTAGCGTTGGGTTTGTGTTACTGGATGAAGGGAAGGGAGAGGGAGGAGTGAAACCCAATACTTATGGCCTGCTCCTCTCGAACAGCCGAGCTTAACATCCGCATCCGACAGACAGATCACTGTCACAGTTTCACATGGCTTCACATCCTGACACGCTTTGAAGAGATCTGGAATTTAACCAAGAGCTTCGGAACAAAGATTTGTGATCTGGAACTTTACACTACCACTTTTTCTCCTCTCGCCAGCTACATAACTGACTGTGAAAATTTTCCACCAGCAGAATATAACCGAAATAACTCCGATCCGAGCGCACCACACAAATATGTGTTAGTGAGCTCGGCTGCAGTAGTTGGTGATATGAAATTCACTAACATTTATTTACAACAAATCGTATCTGTCGCAGAAGCCCATGGCTGACGACAGCAAAAGCGACCGCCCGGCAGGTAGAAAGACGCACTGTTATTCCGCGTGGATAGTTGACCCGCGCGGGCGACGACTCGGCGGTGCGGACTCAGCGGGGACGGACACATGCTTTCCGCGCTGGAAGCTGAACGATCGCTTGCCTACTTCTCCGTTCCCTTACAGAGCATGTATCCGTAGGATGTAAGTTATAATCCAAAACCCACTAAATAAGGCAAATAAGGCTGCAACTGAAAATGACGATATCCAATATGACGTCTTGCAAGTTCTGCTTTTGACGTAGAACGTTATCTTGCTTCCAATTGGTCACGTTCTTCTCCACGAAACTGAAATCTGACTTGTATAATTCATTCTTTCATTCATACAATGAAGGCAAGATTCAGCACAACCAGGACCACCTCCGAAGAAGTCCAACGTAGCCTTGGACGAAACGTCAGGGATTGAAGAGTTCCATGGACCACGGCCATACAACCCGGAAAAATTCTCAGCAGCTCAATGTTTTATTCTTAGGAATGCAATGGAACGTGAAATTCCACAGTGTAACGTCACAAAATTCGACCAGTCCTCGTCCAGGGGCGCTTTCACACCATGTGTGAAGACAGTTTTAGCCACAGCCAAAGGGTTTGTTTCCGGGATGTATTTTTCCCTCTGCAGAGGAGTGTGCTCTGATTTGACACTTGCTGACAGAATAAAACTGCAATCTAGGCTGGAACTCGAACCCAGAACCTTACCCTATCCAGTCGTGGCGTATCTGGAGAGGAGAACTTCTATGAAGTAGGGAAAAAGTGCTGACAGGAGCAAAGTTGTGAGGACGAGTCGTGTCTGGTTAGCTCAGCCAGTAAAAGCATGCAAGATTCCAGGTTCGAGGCCCAATCCAGAACACAATTCGAATTTGCCACGAAGTTTCAAAACAGCGCACATTCCACTGTAGAGCGAAAGATTCAGCCTAAATGCGAGAACCTTTCCAGGAATGCAGGCTTTCTCGGCGAGGGTCGATGATGATGTCTTTTTGGGTTATCAGGCGAGTCAAGGCGTCATTCTGCGGTAACCTTTCGACAAGTTTCCTGCTCGTCATCTTCAGGCTAAGCGTCCGGTTCATGTCCAGTTCGTGTCTTTCCTACGCCTCTTTTGTACCGGCTGGGCCAGTCGCACGCATAGGGAAGGGGTGTCGCAGACGGTGGTGGAGAGAAATCGCTGCCAGACTCAACGGTGTATTTAGCAGCGCCTCTTACAACATGTGAGAAGCGTTCGGCCAAACGGACGAATCTGCAGTGGCACAGCGCAACTTCGACGAAGGTCTTACGTTTGAATTTGAACAGACAGAGGCGATGTGCCAGACGGACGGACTCTTAGGACTCGATTGTCAAAGAGGCAGTGGTCCCCCTCATCACCGTGTGTGACATCTCTTCCGAAGGTGCGCGACTGGCCCAGCCGTTGCACACGAGGCAGAAGAGTCTGTGGTCCAGAGTCTACAAAAAAACGAACTGCACATGAACCTGACGCTTCATCTGAAGATGATAAGGAGGGAACTTGTCGAAACGTTGCCCCAGAACGACGCCTTGACTCGGCCGATAACCAGGAAGGGTCTTTCTCCGGCACGCTGAGGCAGCAGCAGTTGAGGCTAGTGATAGCGCGCCGCTTGTGCTGCAGGCCGTGGTTCTTATCCGGCGGCTGGGAGTGGCCACAGCCCGGTGACGGCACGGCTCCACGCCGTGTCTGGCCTGGGGAGGCGCCTGCCACCTCCGACCGCATCGTCGAGCAGCTCATGTTCTCGCCGCTGCGCCGCCGCCCTCGCCGCAAGGTGTATCCGTCTCTTCACTCGTAGCCGGTAGCCTCTGCCTCACGTGGTGCAATGCATGCAGTGCTTACAAAGGAAGCATAACCTATCGGATCACCCATTTAGCTATGTCGCACGATAGTAGTAAGCTAGTCATACAATCTTAATTATTACTTCCAAAAATACACTACTGGCCACTAAAATTGCTACACCACGAACATGACGTGCTACAGACGCGAAATTTAACCGACAGGAAGAAGATGCTGTGATATGCAAATGATTAGCTTTTCAGAGCATTCACACAAGGTTGGCGCCGGTGGCGACACCTACAACGTGCTGACATGAGGAAAGTTTCCAGTCGATTTCTCATACACAAACAGCAGCTGACTGGTGTTGCCTGGTGAAACGTTGTTGTGATGCCTCGTGTAAGGGGGAGAAATGCATACCATCACGTTTCCAACTTTGATAAAGCTCCAATTGTAGCCTATCGCGACAGCGGTTTATCGTATCGCGACATTGCTGCTCGCGTTAGTCGAGATCCAATGACTGTTAGCAGAATATGGAATCGGTGGGTTCAGGAGGGTAAAACGGAACGCCGTGCTGGATCCAACGGCCTCGTATCACTAGCAGTCGAGATGACAGGCATCTTATCCGCATCACTGTAACGGATCGTGCAGCCACGTCTCGATCTCTGAGTCAACAGATGGGGACGTTTGCAAAACAACAACCTTTTGCACGAACATTTCGACAACGTTTGCAGCAGAATGCACTATCAGGTCGGAGACCTTGGCTGAGGTTACCCTTGACGCTGCGTCACAGACAGGAGCGCCTGCGATGGTGTACTCAACGACGAACCTGGGTGCACGAATGGCAAAACGTCATTTTTTCGGATGAATCCAGGTTCTGTTTACAGCATCATGATGGTCGCATCCGTGTTTGGCGACATCGCGGTGAACGCACATTGGAAGCGTGTATTCGTCATCGCCATACTGGCGTATCACCCGGCGTGATGGTATGGGGTGCCATTGGTTACACGTCTCGCTCACCTCTTGTTCGCATTGCCGGCACTTTGAACAATGGATGTCACATTTCAGATGTGTTATGACCCGTGGCTCTACCCTTCATTGGATCCCTGCGAAACCCTACATTTCAGCAGGATAATGCACGACCGCATGTTGCAGGTCCTGTACGGGCCTTTCTGGATACAGAAAATGTTCGACTGCTGCCGTGGCCAGCACATGCTCCAGATCTCTCACCAATTGAAAACGTCTTGTCAATGGTGGCCGAGCAACTGGCTCGTCACAATACACCAGTCACCACTCTGGATGAACTGTGGTATCGTGTTGAAGCTGCAGGGGCAGCTGTACCTGTACACGCCATCCAAGCTCTGTTTGACTCAATGCCCAGGCGTATCAAGGCCGTTATTACGGCTAGAGGTGGTTGTTCTGGGTACTGATTTCTCAGGATCTATGCACCCAAATTGCGTGAAAATGTAATCATATGTCAGCTCTAGTATAATATATTTGTCCAATGAATACCCTTTTATCATCAACATTTCATCTTGGTGTAGCGATTTTGATGGCCAGTAGTGTGGTAAGCTAGACATACAGTCTTAATTATTACCTCCAAGAATATGAAGTTACGTAATTAACCTCTTGTGTGTTTGCAGGTACAAGGGACTTTCAATAAGTAATGCAACACTTTTTTCTGAAACCAAGTTGGTTTAATTCGGAATTCCAGCACGCCATACTTTTCCCCACTCTTTTGGCTACAAAACCTTATTTTTCAACACGATCTCCGTTCAATGTGTCAACTTTACGTTACCTTATTGGGAGAGGCTGTATGCCCGCATGATATCACTCCACCCGTTGACGTCGGAGTAAACGTCTCGCCGCATCTCTAACCTCTCCCTCATCGACGTACTGCTTCCCGCGGAGTCCATCCTTCGTTGGGCCAAGCAATTAGGAGCTGGAAGCTTCGAGGTCCAGGCTGTAGGGTGGAGGAGGAAGAACAGTCCAGCGAAGTTCGTGAGCTCGTCTCGGATGCTCAGACTTGTGTGAGACCTTGCGTTGTCATGGAGAAGAAGTTCGTCTGTATTTTTGTGGCGACGAACACCCTGAAATATTTTCTCGAGGCTAGCACTGTACACTTCAGAGTAATAATAATCATGTCGTGTGACGAGGGCCTCCCGTCTGGTAGACCGCTCGCCGGGTGCAAGTCTTTCGATTTGATGCCATGTCGGCGACTTGCGCGTCGATGGGGATGAAATGATGATTAGGGCAACACAATACCCAGTCCCCGAGCGGAGGAAATCTCCGACCCAGCCGGGAATCGAACCTGGGCCCTTAGGATTGACAGTCTGTTGCGCTGACCACTCAGCTACCGGGGCGGACACTTCAGAGTAGATCGTTGCACTATGAGGGAGGACGAAAACGAAATAACCACTTCACAGTTCCAGAAAACTGCCGTCCTTTCTTTACCAACTGAGGGTGCGGCTTTGGATGTTTTCTTCGGAGGGGAGATGCTGTGCTTTCACTACATGGAGTACCGTTTTGTTTCAGGTTCCAAGTGATGATCCCATATTTCATCGCCTGTGACGATGTTCGACAAAAAATTATCAAATCAGCCCCGTAACGCTCAAGCAATTCCACACAGATGGTCCTTCGTTGTTGTTTATCGCCTTCCATTAAGTGGCGAGGAACCCAGCTGCCACACACCTTTGATTACCTCAACTGGCGGACAAGCGTGTCAGCACAGCCGACAGAGACGTCCAGTTGAATAGTGAAGTACTTGGATTGTGATTCGTCGATCACCTCGATTGAGAGTGTCCGCACGTTCCAACACTGTGTGCGGCCGGCGGGCACGCGGGACTTCAGACAGTTGCGCGCGACTTCTTTGTTGCAATGGTGACAGACACCTCGTCCAACGACTCAACATGGTTTTGTTTATTGCTAGGTCTCAGTAGACATTCTGCAAGCGCCGATGAATATCTGCGATGGTCTGGGTTTCCACCAAAAGAAACTCAGTGACAGCTCTCTGCTTGAAACGCACCTTCGTTACAGGTCCCATTTTGAAGACTACGTATAGTGCTTTCACCTATGGGAACATCATGAAAGTATAGAGGCTGAAACAGGAATATTCCAGAACGTCTCACGAAAAATTCCGAATTTTTTGCCCGAGAAAAAAATCTGTTGCTTTACTTATTGCACGTCCCTGGTACATACGAAAGATAGTCATACAGTCTTAATTACCTCGAAAAATATGAAGTTACGTTATTAATTTTTATGCGTTTGCAGGCACATGTCTGCAGTTCTGGTACACATTGAAACCCCTGCGTTACAGCAATATACACCAAATAAACAAAAACAGTCCGAACGGGGATTGCAGGCTCAACGGTATCGACCGGCCGCCGTTTCATCCTCAGCCTTTAGGTGTCACCGGATGCAGAGACGGAGGGACCTGTGGTCAGCAAAGCGCTCTCCCACATGTTGTCAGCTTTCGTGACCGGTGCCGCTACTTCTCAATGAAGTAGCTCCTCAATTGGCGTCTCAAGCGCTGAGTGCACCCCGCTTGCCAACAGCACTCGGCAAACCCGGATGCTGGCCCACCAAGCGTTAGGCAAGCCCGACACCGCTTAACTTCGATCTGACGGGAACCAGTGTTACCACTGCGACCAAGCCGTTGGCACGGTAATGTACCATGCCGCAGCCGAAACAAAACGAGCAGCCCATTTATAAAGTGGGTTATCGTGCTGTAGTTCGTTTTCAGCATTTGAAGGAGAAAAACGCTACAACAATCCTTGGTGAGTTGGTGACAGTGTACGTCAACAATGCATAAACGTATGACACAATGTTTAGGCGGCATGGACGCTTCCGATGTGGGGAAACAGGTCTGAAAGAGGAAGAATGGAGTGGCAGACTTTTCTCTCTTTGAAGAACCGGGAATAATAAGAGACGTGGAGATCCTGGCGCTCCAAGCCCGCCGTATCGCGATCGAGGCGATAGTGCAAAAACTGATAATCAGTCATGGATCCGTTTTCAAAATCTGCATCATGTTCCGCAAGTCACCTAACGGTGTGTGGTGAAGGGTACTTCTGGTACCACTTACAGATTTCCCCCCCCCCCCCCCACCCCCCACCCTCCCCCACCACCACCACGTTCCACTCGCGAATGACGCGTGGTAAGAATGGCAGTAGTTAAGCCTCTGTATTGCCCCTATTTTCTCGAATTTTCTCTTCGTGGTCATTTCGCGAGATGTGTGTGGTGGGAAGTAATATAGTAATATCTTGCCCGACTCTTCCTGGGAAGCGCTCTCTACAAATTTCAAAAGTTAACCTCTTCGTGATGCACAACGCCTCTCTTGTAGCGCCTGCCACTAGAGTTTGTTGACCATCCCTGTAGCGCTCTCGCACGAACTAAACTATCTTGTGACGAAACGCGCCGCTCTTCTTTGGGTCTTCTCTATCTCGTCTATCAGTCCTACCTTGTTGTACTCAAGAATCGGTCGGACAAGCACCTTGTAAGCCACTTCCCTCAGGGATGAGTTACATTTTCTTAAGATTCTTCATATGAATCTGGTGATTCCACTTAAGGTGGCTCTAGATAGTTAGTCCTAGATTTTATACGGTAGATACTGTTTCAAGCAGTTTGTCATCAATACTGCAGTTGTACAGTAGTGGATTTATTTCCCTTTGTATCGCAATGTACTACATTTATTTACATTCAGGGACAACTTCCAGAGCCTACACCATTCGGCAATCCTCAGAAGGTCATTCTGCAAATCGATTCTGTCTTCTGGCGTTGCTAGTTGCAGCCGGCCGAAGTGGTCGAGCGGTTCTAGGCGCTTCAGTCTGGAACCGCGCGACCGCTACGGTCGCAGGTTCGAATCCTGCCTCGGGCATGCATGTGTGTGATGTAATTAGGTTAGTTAGGTTTAAGTAGTTCTAAGTCTAGGGGACTGATGATCTCAGATGTTAAGTCCCATAGTGCTTAGAGCCATTTGAACCATTTTTTTGCTAGTTGCCAAGTATCATCCGCGTACAATCTTGAAGAGCTTCAGAGACTTTCTACTATATCATTTATATACACAGAAAACAGTCACTGTGCTATTACACTTCGTTAGGTTACTCGGGGAATAACTTTTACATCTGACGATTTTGTCTCGTCATTAGGGACATGTTGAAATCTTGAATCAAGTCGCAAATCTGGTCCGATACTCGGTAAGCTCGTTTTCTTTTTTTTTGTACTAAACTGAAGTGTAGGAGACGTCGAATGCCTTCCTGAAGTCAATCAACACGACATCAACTTGAGCGCCGTTGTCTTTAGCGCTATAGACTTCATGGAGGAACGGAGCGAGCTGAGTTTCACAGATCTGTGTTTGCAAAACCATGTTGATTTTCATGGAGGAGATTTTCGTTCTTCAAAAACGTGATAACACACGAGCACAAAACTTATTACATAGTTCTACAACAGACTATAATTATGTACACTTTCCCTCGACCCTTCTTTAAAACGGTGATGACTTGTGCTTCTTTCCAGTCGCTAGGAACCCTTTGTTGCTGCAGCAATGTACGATAAACTGCTGCTAGTCTTGCATGACATTTCAACATGACAAAGTTCGCCGCCCTCTGCGGTCCACGACTGCTCGAACCTATTAAAATACCCGCACTGCCGAGATGTCATTGGAAATGTTGCAGCTGTGTCAGGCCAATCCAGATGACTTCTTTAGCTGCCGAATCACCATGGACGAATGATGAGTTATCAACATTACCCCGAAACAAAGGAGCAGAGGAAGCAATGGATGCATGTGGATTCACGACGGGCGAAAGAGACGTAACCACCATCGTAGAGCAAGATGATGCTGAGTGTGGTTTTGAGTCTATGTTCCTAAGAGGCGAATCGTCAAAGGAGGAAACTACCAAAATATCCTGACGATTGTGCAGGAGGCTGTCAAGACGGTGCATAGCACCATAGCGGGAAACTGTCCAATGTGGGAGTTCCCATACTGTGCAGGACACAGTCATATACGTTGTCGCTTTGGCTATCGTATTTTGCCTCACACCCCCGCCCCCTCCTTCTCCCGCCATACTTTCCTGACCTGGCACCCAGCGACTTCTTCCTCATTCCTCATGTCAAGAAACCATTGTATCGCAGGCGCATCCAGAATGTCGCAGAATTGTTTTTCGAGGTGGAACGTTTCCTGAACAGTCAAAATACAGAATTTTACAAACGAGGTCTCCTATATGTCATTCATCGTTGGGGAAAACGTGTTGCAGTGCAGGGTGCGTATGTAGATAACGGATGACACCGTGGTAGCAGCTTGATTTTTTTCGAGGAGACAATTATAACTTTATGACAAGTCCTCGTACTTTCATTTTGACTTTAACAAATATTGCTCTAATGAGCTCCTCAATATTGTCCAGAAATCAGATTAAAAGTATTATGAGCCAGTTAAGCTGTACGGTGAATGTTAAAAATGTCCCAAGACTGCAAGAGAGCCAGCCGTTGAACACAGCGTTAGCTTAGCCAGTCATAAATTTCCTGCTGCTAGGCTGTTCGATTGCTTCCGTTCTCGTATGGTACTCAACAGGGTCGCAAAACTTTAAATTTCGATTTCTCGAAAACACTAGGGCAACGTTTGTTACACTTAACCATGTAGCACAGTCACGCAAATGATGAACGGAGTCACTAAACAATTGGGTGTATGCTTCCTTTGTTAGAATTTCTCGTAGTAATTGTGGAAGAATTTGCTTGTAACGTAATGCTGTATGAGTGATTTTGATTTCACCCAGCAGATACCAAAATTTATTTATAAGCGTTCCTTTATTATAACTTCATGTTCAGTGCAACCATTCATTTCATTTCACAATGTGGAAAAGCCCTGCTACAGTGACTACACCCACGTACGTTTCGCACTTTGTTCTTCTAGATACACTCACATCTATAACTCTGTAGTATTGCACCATTCGGTGGGAATTATTCATTAAGATGTCAAAAGTCATGGAATAGCGATGTGCACATATACAGATGGCGGTAACATTGCGCACACAGAGCAGAGCTGTCGTTTCTAACCAGGTGAATCATTTGAACAGGTTTCCTATGTGATTATGGCCGTATGACGGGAATAAACAGGCTTTGAACATGGAATGGTTGACACAGCTAGGAAAATGGAATACTCTATTTCGAAAATCGTTAGGGAATTCAATATTCCGCAATCTATAGTGTCAAGAGTGTGCCGAGAATACCAAATTTCAGGCATTGTCTCTTACCACGGACATCGCAGTGTCCGATGGCCTTCACTTAACGACCGAGAGCAGCGGGGTTTGCATACAGTTGTCAGTGCTAGCAGACGAGCAACTCTGCGTGAAATAACCGCGGAAATCAATGTGGGACGTACGACGAACGTATCCTTTTCGGGAGTGCCGCGAAATCTGTCGTTAATGGGCTGCGGCAGCAGGCGACCGACGCGAGTGTCTTTGATAACTGACACAATATCGCCTGCAGCGCCTCTCCTGGGCCCGTGACCATATCTGTTGGACATTAGACGACTGGAAAAGCTTGCCCTGGTCAGATGAGCCCCGATTTCAGTTGTTAAGAACTGATGGTAGGTTTCGAGTATGGCTCAGACTCCACGAAGCCATGACCTCAGTTCTGAACAAGGCACTGTGCAAGCTGGTGGTGGCTCTGCAACGTTGTGGGTTCTGCTTACAAGGAATGGACTGGATCATGTGGTCCAACTGAGTCGATCATTGACTGGAAATGATTATGTTCGGCTGCTTGGAGAACATTTGAAGCCATTCGCGGACTTCATGTTCCCAAACAACGGTGGACTTTTTATAGATGGTAATGCGCCGTGTCACCGGACCACGGTTGTAAAAGATTAGTTTGAAGAACATTCTGGACAATTCGAGCGAGTAATTTGGCACCCAGCTCGCCCTACATGAATCCCATCGAACTTGTCTGGGCCACAATCGAGAGATCAGTTCATGCACAAATCCTGCACCGGCAACACTTTCGCAGTTATGGACGGCTATAGAGGCAGAATGGCTGAGTGTTTCTGCAGGAAAATTCCAACGACTTTTTGAGTCCATGCCGTGTCGAGTTGTTGCCCTACACCGGGCAAAAGGAAGTCCGACACAGAATTAAGAGATATCCCATAACTTTTGCCATCTCAGTGTACGTCGCAATATTTGACTGTGCGGTAATTTCCAGCATTGATTATCTATCGAAGTCGCGGGGTCCGAACGATACATATGGAACACGCGGTTGTAAATCGATCATGCGACTCTGGTGGCGGGCGGTATGAGTATGTTTACAGTGGTCACTACAGCAACGACAAACGAAGAGCGTTACAAAAATACTCATTAATTTGTTACAGGCGGCACTTACATATAAGTATTTGGCTCTCAGTGATAAATTTTCGTGCAATCATATGGCCTTGCTGGAATCCTAGCTGACATTTTCGGTAATTCTCTGAAAAGCGCTTTCCCAACTCCAACTCAGATTTACAAAAGAAAATATGAGTTTATGCTGGTTATGCAGACGATATAATTATTGCCTTTGACGACTGACCAAGAATTAGAACAGTTTTTCAGCACGTTCAGTAGTGTCCATGAGAAAATATGCTTCACAAAAGAAATTCAGAATGAAAACGCGGAACTAAACTTCGTCGATCTTAAAATATGTATAGTAAATAACAACCTCAGCTTTAATGTTTTCCGCATGGCAACTTATTCGTAAAATTTTATCCTAGATAATTCTTCTTATCCACGATTACGGAAATCAGCATTTTTTCATTCCGGTATCAATCGTGCCATATCGACGCCCCTGTCTCCTAGTAACCTACAAAATGAAATCAGTGTAATAAAATGCATTGCTGCAAATAATGGTTATAAACAAGATGTAACAGATCGTATCCTCAGTAACAAAACTACCAAAACATTTTCAACAACGTAACAAATTCGCTTACAATAAAGAGGACAATAATAAATTAATTTCCATCCAGTTTCTAGGCAACATGTTGTACGGGATTGAAGCCTTTTGGTAAATAAATATAAATGGAAGGTAACTTTTTCTATTAATAGTAGCCTAAATATACATCTTGTGTATATTGTCAAAAATGCTGTGGATCATTTCTCAAATTCTGTTACGAGTATTCACAAAATGATCTGCAATGATTTTCCCAGTTACTGTATCGGACAAAGTGGTAGAACAATCAAGATGTGGTATAAAGAATATCTATTGGGAAACAAAGGTAGTAATCTACTGAATTCCACATTTATTTATTTATTGCTTGTCATACTCAAGGGATTTAGAGGATACCGTAATCTTACACAAAGAAGTAAAAGGGCGTAGATTAGATTTATGGAGAAGAGCTTGAAATTTTCAGACACTTAAAGAAAAACTATGGCTACATTTTAAACGAACAGTTTCAACTTGCATGTAGATATTTCTGGGGAGGCTTTAAGCTTCCACTTCTGGCCTAGCAGCCAAGCTGACTGGTCGGTACTGGCCTTGGCGTAGTATTTCTTTTCTTCAAAAATTCTATGTTCAGTAAGAATACGTCTCTTGTTATTTACAATTTGCTTTGTCATCCACGCTTGGTTGCTGTTGAACAGTTTAGTAATGCACCCGCTTTTTATTTTTTTAGTGTGTTTTTATTCTACCGACAAGACCGTGAGTTTTTGGTTAGTGAGGCCTCGTCCATTTTTTCTGGTTATTTTATAACACCCCCTCCTCGTATAACTGTTCTTATAACATGCCCTATTAGTACGACCACTCCCATTAGCATGATACTTTTACGGTTGCGTATTCACACACAAGTGCTTCTCGTGCGGTTTATACATTTTATATGTTTATACATTTTTTATGTTTACCAGAGTCTGTAGGCTTCTTATAAGGCATATAATTTGAGTGATACTCTTTCCTTCTCCAATTGCTCTGTTCAACTATTTGGTTAATATGTTAATTCTGTTAAAATACGTGGTAGTGAAATTACACACGTTGCTCATGCAGCTACGCGCAGGAGCACCACCTATCAGAGGTAACTCAAACTCAAGGCTAGTGCCTTCACTCTTGTACCAGTCGGCGCATGCCACTGGCTCTGAACGTGACATATTGACGTTCTATAGGATCTGATGCCACGTTTTATATTTGTCATTTTTATACAAATCTTTCAAGTGGCATACTATATATTGTTGTATTCTGCGTCGGATATGTGATATTTTCAAATAACTGAAAGTTTTAATATAAAACCCTAAAGTAAACGGCTACTACATTTTTGTATAATATATTTACATGGTGATTAAGTTGATGACATTACTAGGCGGAGTCAACGACTCCCACTTTGACTGTAGATAAGGTGACTTTACGTGAATATGCTTCTCTAAAATTTTTTTGTAAAATTTTCTGTAATTTAGTTCGTTGTAATGTTACTAACTCTGATCCATACACAATGTCGTAATCTTGTTAATAGTTTCTACATCTTCTGAAAAAGACGGTTTTAAAAACCGTCGAAACCACTTTCAAGGTCTAATAAACCTGTATTTTGCAACTGGTTGGCTGTCATATATAATGCTTTGAAATTTCTTGTAGGTACTTGAAGGTTACGGCTTCCAGCATGGTGTGTGGAGTTTTGAGGTATCAAGTCCCCCTTCCCCCCCCCCCCCCCCCCCCCCCAACCCCCCGCCGTGTACAGTATGGGTGTGCTGTTGGACAATCGCCAAACTGTGATGTGAACATGAAAGAAGTAGAAATGCTGTGCGTCTCGAAGACAGCAGATTTTTTTTTTTAATGACGAGAATATTGCGAAAGGCAGATTAATAGTTCAATAGAGCAATGATCAAGTAAGCCTCGCTGCTGCACCTTTGATTGTACATTGATTACTTTCCTTTCGCTGTCACACATTCTCCTTCCCAAGTTGGAGAACTGTCTATTTTTACCGAAAAGTCGTATTTTGAAGAGATGAATCAAACAACTGCATTGGTTTTAAGAACTGACACTATCTTTACTGCAAAGTCGTATTTCGAAGAGACGAGACAGATAATTTAATTTGAGTTTAAAAACTGACACTCACTACTGTGGAACGTCACGTTCCAAAAGGTATATGTTGATCACTATAAGAAGGAGACCTTTTAGAATTTTTTCTTCTGGCGGGGTGACGGATAAGAAATCAAATATCTGGTTGTCTAGCAGACAACCCCTAACAGTCTTGCCATCAGACAACAATATCAACACTGCCCGCTTCCTCCGCTGAAGTCGTGTGCCCATTCTTTTCTGTACGTGATTGACACACCGTAACGTTTCTGGTATCTTATCACCGTAAGATCTGCTATCAACAAAAGAGTTGAATGAACTAGAGTCACCATCTCCGACGAACTGCAAATTGCGGACACCTCGTTGTTGTAGACAGCGATGAGAATGTTTACGGCTGACGTAGTTTCCATTCTTCCAGTGGAATCCACATAGTTCTCGGTGCTCTCTGCTTCGTGCTGCATCTTTTTTCCTGCATCTGACTTACCAATTTTACTGCATCCTTGACAACGCTTGAATATATAATTTCTACATCTAGGACCTTACCTGTATCAACACTTGTGGCAGCTGTAGAGGAGTTCAAAGACTGATGGCCCCTCTTCTACCAAGTACCATCAAATGCAGTTGTTATGTTGTCGCGTATCGCCGTCTCTATTTTCCTCAACTGCCTCTCGTGTTGCAGTTTTCAGATTCTTCTTCTATGTTTTTACATTGTCTAGTAAAATGTCTCTATGCTTTCATACATTTGCAGTGGGGCGTGGGAGACATATTTTACTACATTAATATTTCTCCAGTAGTAGACCATTTCCCAACGCACCTCAGTCCATAAAATATCTTAGCTTGACTCAAATAGTTTATTAATTGTAACAATTATCTGAGATAAAAATTGATTCTGGATTTTACAATTTTCACATGAAACTTTCAGACTACAACCTAATCCTTTACATTTTAGAAGCATCTGCGGCGATATTTATTCTTCCCTGCCCCCCTACACACACAAATTTACTGAACAGGGACCACCCGGTCGCTGTGGAAGAGCGGTTGTAGGCGCTTCAGTCCGGAACCGCGCTGCTGTTACGGTCGCAGGTTCGAATCCTGCCTCGGGCATGGATGTGTGTGATGTTCTTAGGTTAGTTAGGCTTAAGTAGTTCTAAGTCCAGGGAACTGTTGACCTCAGATGTTAAGTCCAATAGAGCTCAGAGCCATATCTGAACACGGACTTGAGAATACTCAAATCTATAATGATATTAATGTCTTTATTACTCGCATTTCTCTTATTTCAATGCAGTTCATCACATTTCTTTCTGGAGGAGGAGCTTGAAGGTGTAGCAGTGGATGGAGCTGAGGTTCTGGGTGAACGTTCATTCCTGACCTCACTCGCCTCACTTGAAGCGCCAAATTAAGTTCTGTAGTACCGATTTCCTTTGTTTTTTGCTTTCTTGAACATTTCTTCTGCTCTTGTTGTGATCAAATGTAATAATTAATACACAAGATCAATAGAAGGCCAGCAAAACAACACAAAGAATGAAGTACTTAAACACGTTATACTAAGAATATGGCATGCACAAATCACTTATGCAGCAAGGTCTCCACTAGAAATTAAGTCGAACCACAGCGTTCTAGACCTTGTGGTTAGATATTACATATACTTTTTAACAAATGAAATGAAATCCTAAAAAAGTCCGACGCATCTATTTAAGCTAAACTGAATGTACTTCCAGTCAGCCAAATTTAATAAATCGTACACATCAAATTAATTAGGAAATTCAAAGTATGTTTCTGCATTAAAAAATTTTTTTCAACAAAATGACCATTACACTCCCCTCATACGCCTACATTTACAACGGTACTCCGAGATCCACCTTACGGCGCGTGGCGGAGGGTACCCCACATCACTATTGGTTATTTCCTTCCCTGTACCACTCGCAAATAGAACGAAGGAAAAATGGCTATCTATACGTCTCCATGGTCCTTACGCGCAATGTATTTTCGAGGCTACGGATTTGTTCTGCAGTCATCTTCAAATGCTGGTTCTCTAAATTTTCTAAGTAGTGTTCCCCGGAAAGAATGTCGCCTTCCATACAGGGATTCTCATTTGAAGTCCCAAAGCATCTCCATATAACTTGCAACTTGTTCGAAGCTACCAGTAACAAATCTAGCCGCCCGTCTCTGCATTGCTCCGATGTCTCCCTTTACTCTGACCTGATATGGATCAAAAACACTCGGGCAGTACTTAAGAATAGGTCGTACTAGCGTCGTATATGCAGTCTCCATTACAGATGAATCGCATTTTTCTAGAATTCTTCCAATGAACCGAGATCTGCCATTCGCCTTTCCTACCACAGTCCTCACATGCTCATTCCATTTCATATGACTTTGCAACGTCAGACCCAGATATTTGAACGACGTGACTGTGTCAAGCAGGGCGCTACTAATACTGTATCCGGACATTACGGATCTGGTCTTCTTACTCACTCGCATTAACTTACATTTTTTTACATTTATTCTGTCATTCATCACACCAACTCGAAATTTTGTCTAGGTCATCTTTTATCCTCCTACAGTCACTCAACTTCGACTCCTTACCGTGCACCACGGCATATCAGCAAACAACTGTAGATTGCTGCCCACGCTGTCCGACAAATCATTTATGTACATAGACGGTAATAGCGGTTCTGTCTCATTTCCCTGGGGCACTCGTGAAGATGCCCATGTCTCTGATGAACAAATGATCCAAATGGCTCTAAGCACTATGGGACTTAACATCTGAGGTCATCAGTCCCCTAGACTTACAACTACTTAAACCTAACTAACCTAAGGCCATCACACACATCCATGCCCGAGGCAGGATTCGAACTTGCGACCGTAACAGCAGCGCGGTTCCGGACTGAAGCGCCTACAACCGCTTGGCCACAACGGCCGGCTCTGATGAACACACGCCCTCGAGGACAACATACTGGGTTCTACAACTTAAGAGGTCTACTAGCCGCTCAGATATCTGTGAACCTCTTCCATAAGCTCGTACCTTCTTTAACTACCTGCGATGGAACACAGTGTCAAATGCTTTCCGGAAATATAGTAATACGAAATCTGCCTGTTGCATTACAACCATAATTCGCAGTACATCATGTGAGAAAATGGCAAGCAGAGTGTCGCACGAATAATGCTTTCTAAGATTCTCGGTCTCAAGAAAATATATTAAATTCGAACTGAGAATATGTTCAAGAATTCTGCAGCAAAATGAAGTTAGGGGTATTGATCTGTAATTTTGTGAGTCCGTTCTTTTGTCCTTCTTATATACAGGAGTCACCTGCACTTTTTTCCAGTAGCTTGGGACTTTGCTCTGGGCGAGAGATTTGCGATAAATGCTCCCAAAAATGGTTCAAATGGCTCTGAGCACTATGGGACTAAACAGCTGAGGTCATCAGTCCCCTAGAACTTAGAACTACTTAAACCTAACTAACCTAAGAACATCACACACATTCCAGACTGAAGCGCCTAGAACCGCTCGGCCACCGCGGCCGGCAAATCACCTAGATAACGGCCAGTGCCGTAGAATACTCTTTGGGAAACCGCATTGGGATTGTGGTTGTGGTGGTAAGTTCCTACGGGACCAAACTGCTGAGGTCATCGGTTCCTAGGCTTACACACTACTTAATCTAACTTACGCTAAGGACAACACAAACACCTGTGCCCGAGGGAGTACTCGAACCTCCGACGGGGGGAAGCCGCGCGATTCGTGGCAAGACGCCTCAGACCGCATTTGGATTCCATCTGGATTTACTTGTTTTCAACTCCTTTAGTTGTTTCCCTACGCCACTATAGCCTTGATGTTAACCGCTCATAACGACAACCGTAACTGTGCTCCCAGATAGTAGTGAAGTCATCTGAAGTCCTGGTGGACGTTGCCGATGACAGTTAACCATTCTCGCATTGGATTAAATTTCAGGCCTATAGTTAACCTACCATAACGAAAACATTAAATGTGTGCCACGTTGTGTTCGGTCTGAAGTCCTAGGATAATGTCCACGACGGCGAGAAACCATTTGTGCAATGGATTAAATTACATGTCTAGAGTTAAGCAGTCCTAACAACAACGACAACAACTTTTCCCCCAGGTTGTGGTGTACAATGGCTTGGCGTCCTGGGGGGACGTCCCTGCCGGCGAGGAGCCGTTCGCCCACTGCCCCGTCAGCGAGTGCTCGCTTAGCGATCGACGGCTCGAGGCCTGGGACGCCGACGCCATCATCTTCAGGGATTTCATCCCGCGCACGCCATTCCCGCGCCGCCCCGAGCAGATATGGATACTTTACATGCTGGAGCCTCCCACCTACAGCAAGAGATTTAGGTGATGTTCACACTTTCTTCATGCCTTAAGCACTTGTACTTCAGATGTAAATGAAAAACATAATATTGTGTATGTTGTACAGTATCAGTTTGTTTCGTCAAACGGTTAACAAACCATCATCAGACTTTAACTGTCTGTCGTCGTCCACGGACAACACTGAAAAAGATGTGACACATCGAGAGAGAAGTACAAACACAAAGTAAAAGTAATCTTTGACAGTGCTGTGGTAATGCAATTAAAAACATTAAAGTTATACAGTGAATACACTGATGAGCCAAAACATTATGACCACCTGCTTAATAGTTTGTTTGTCCGTCTTTGGAACGAAATACATCACTGATTCTGCGTATCAGGGATCCGACAGTTTGGTTTGTAGAGGTAAGTGGCAATAGATATGTACACACAGATTATGTAATTCTCGTAAATAATAAACCACGCCGTCTACAGACCACAAGTGGCCCATCGGGACCATCCGACCCCCGTGTCATCCACAGAGGAGTCCGCAGCTCGTGGTCGTGCGGTAGCGTTCTCGCTTCCCGCACCCGGGTTCCCGGGTTCGATTCCCGACGAGGTCAGGGATTTTCTCTGCCTCGTGATGACTGGGTGTTGTGTGATGTCCTTAGGTTAGTTAGGTTTAAATAGTTCTAAGTTCTAGGGGATTGATGACCATAGATGTTAAGTCCCATAGTGCTCAGAGCCATCCTCAGAGGAGGATGCGGATTGGAGGGGCGTTGGGTCAGCACACCGCTCTCCCGGTCGTTATGATGATAGTCTTGACCGAAGCCGCTACTATTCGGTCGCGTAGCTCCTCAAACGGCATCACGATGCTGAGTGCACCCCGAAAAATGGCAACAGCGCATGGCGGCCTGGATGGTAACCCATCCAAAAGCCGACCACCCCCGACAGCGCTCACAGGATCCACTGCGGCAAGGCCGTTGCCTCTCGTAAATAATGGGTTGCTGATTTGCATAAGCTGTGATGGCGCCCATAGTGACCCGAATGTATTCCATAGGATTTACATCGTGTGAATGTGGTCGCCGAGACATCAACGTGAGTTCATTATTTAGGTTTTCTTATTGGTAACGCCACGTAGCGCTCTGTATGGAAATCACTGGCTGTGCTGTGTGCAGTCTGTGGCTAGTTTGCATTGTTGTCTGCCATTGTAGTGTTGGGCAGCTGGATGTTAACAGCGCATAGCATTCCGCAGTTGGAGGTGAGCCGCCAGCAGTGGTGGATGTGGGGAGAGAGATGGCGGAGTTTTGAAATTTGTAAGACTGGATGTCATGAACTGCTAAATATATTATGACTATTAAGGTAAATACATCATTTGTTCTCTATCAAAATAATTCATTTGCTAACTATGCCTATCAGTAGTTAGTGCCTTCAGTAGTTTGAATCTTTTATTTAGTTGGTAGTAGTGGCGATCGCTGTATTGCAGTAGTGCGAGTAACGAAGATTTTGGGTGAGGTAAGTGATTTGTGAAAGGTATAGGTTAATGTTAGTCAGGGCCATTCTTTTGTAGAGATATTTGAAAGATTGCGTTGCGCTAAAAAGATACTGTGTGTCAGTTTAAGCACAGTCTTGTACAATTTTTCTAAGGGGACGTTTCATATGTCGACCCTTAGCCAAGGATACCTCACTGGAATCTCCTGATCTTTTCTTGTAGTTTGTGTAATTAGTGTAGCTATTGTTTATTGCTAGCGCGTAATTGTAGAGAGAATCTCCTTTGTAGTTGCAGTCTTTCATTGTTGTTGTGGCATGCATGTAGATTTGCACCAAGTATTTTGCAGCTATTTTCAGTGCTATGTTAATGTGTTCTCTTATTTTTGCTCTTCAAATTGTGCTTTTCTGTGTTATCGTGTGAAATATTGTGACAATAATGGCGTGTGAAAAACGTAACACTAGGCTCCAAAGTAAACTGAGAAATAATAGTGACAACGAGCGTAGCTTATTAGCACCACTGTGTAATTAATTAACAGACATTCAAAGTACTAATTTCGTAATTGTGCATAGGGAAATGGAGCAGGCTGCAAATAATGGTGTAGACAGTGCAACAATTAGTGAACAGGGAAGCATTATCGATCGATCGGTCGGCAACAGCTCGCCTCAGGATTCCGAAATGACACGACACAATCTCGCAAATACTGTAGATTCAAGTTTTGCGTTCTCACCGTTTTCTCAAATAAATCAAGACACATTTTCTGCTTTTCAAAATGCGAATATTGCCGGTTCAAATGCACTGCCGAATAGCACTGAGGAACATGTTTCAGACACCAGTGCATTGTTATTACAGTTAATGCAACAAATGGGACAAAGGCTACAAAAGTTAGATACAATGGAACAAAATCTTCAAAAGTTAGACACAATGCTTGAACAAAATCAGAAACAAATGGGACAAAATCTTCAAAAGTTAGACACAATGGAACAAAATCTTCAAAAGTTAGACACAATGGAACAACACCAGAGACAAACACAGCAACAGTTAGACGCAATGGAACAAAATCTTCACACCACGCTTGAACAAACACGTGAAGATTTAAATACTGAGTTACATAAAATCGAATCGAAATGTCAAAAAGTCTGTAACGACGTAAAAACACAAATTTGTGAGCATTTCCAACCTATTTTTTCGCGTCATGAAAATGCATTACAGAATCACGAAGCAGCCATAAAAGAACTGCAAACTATTGTTCATGAAAATCACGACACCTTGCAAGCTAAAATTGACTCAGTTGCATCTACCGATTCGGTTACGCAACTTTCAAAAACTCAGGAAAACTCAAAGGACACAGTAGATACGATTTCAACACAAATGTACACTCTGAAACTTGGTTCAGAAAAACACACAGAGGAAATAATTTCACTAACGGATAAAGTAGCCGAACTTTCAGATCAGTTCACTAACTTATCTGCAAAGGTAGATGATGATCTGAATGACACAAGACCTCTAGCCTTCACGGACACTGAAGAGTATGAACAAATTAAAAAATTCAAACAAAATCAAAATCAAATCAATACACAGTACAAAAGAGAAATCCGGGAAGTACAAGATCAGTTGGCACAAGTAATACAAGAATTACATATTTAAGAGGACACTCGCGCTCCAGTATGGGAAGAGGGACATAGAAATACGGAACAACCACAAAATAATAACACAGGACACTTCGGAAATTATGAAAGAAATTGGCAAGGCGCATTGGATTTTGAGATGGAACCGCCGAAACGAAGTAACAATGAGCGATGTGCGACTCGCCGACACGATGTTTTTGACTATAAGCTGTTCATTACTACACGTAAATTCAAAACATTTAAGAATTCTGATAACGACATTCATCCACAAGCATGGCTTCATCAATTCTCTCATTGTTTTCCTCCCAACTGGTCATTGGAGCACAGGTTAGAATTTATGTGTGGCTATTTAGAGAATGAACCAGCTGTAAGAATGCGATCGGTCATTCACGATTGCCACAGTGAAGGAGAATTTTATCATGCCTTCCTCTCAATATATTGGTCTCAAGCCACACAAGACCGAGTAAAACATAGCATCATAATGATGAAACATTTCGAATAATCTGAATTTTCCAGTCTTGTGAAATATTTTGAAGACATGTTGCAAAAGAATCAGTACCTGTCAAACCCATACAGCCCCTCAGAACTCATCCACATTTGCTTAATCAAATTACCTGAACATTTACGACATATTATTTTGGCAGGACGTTGCAAAGACGACACTGAAGCTTTTCAGGGACACTGACAATCGCGGAACGCGAAAACAGCAACACAACAGTTACAGGTCACATCCGTCGCAATTCCGCATGAAAGAAATCATAACTGGACACGACAAGGCTATTCTCACAACACAAATCGTGACCAAAACAGACACCCCCGTATGACACCCGTCGGCAGAATAATAGTTACAGAGAAAGGTCTTACTTCCGTTGTAATGAATATGACAGAGATAACCGTAGAAACAGACAACATGTGAACCAAAACAATTATTATCAGGGGAGACAGAATAACTTCAGACGCATCAGTTCAGCGCGCAGTTACGATTCAGGGAGAAATTCTCCACCACGTGACCAACAAGAAATTAATTACAGAAATTACCGACATGACGACAGACGATATAATCGTAACGACAGACCTGAATTTCATCAGAACTGGCGAGAGTCAAACAGGGTAGGGCCTTCTCGTCAAGGTGAATTTGTAGAAGTTAGGTCTCCTAATCCCAATAACGATGCGCGCCAACAAAGAGACAGACAATGACTTGCACCGCAGGCAGCCACGTGCGCCGGCTGGCTCAGAGAAAAATAACATAAACACTAACCTTGAGAAAAATTTTAGCATTCCTCACCGTCGTATACAACGTGATAATTGCGTTGAAATTGAAACTCTGCGTACTGGGAAGGGTAAAGGATTACGCCACATTTCACATGTAAAACCGTTTATTGAAAGATAATCTGCTTTTTAACTTTGTCTTTGCCATAAAACTTTTCACTTCACGTTGCTAGTATGCTTTGTCAGACTTAGAAACTGTTAACATGCAACAATGTTTGAAGTTAAATATCCAGTCAAGAACCAAGAGAACTTATTTATACAGAAATTACGAATGCATTGTCATAGTGAACAGACGACAGAGTATTGTTATTTGTACATTCTTGCTTGTTAGTTGCACGACCAGGTAACAACTATAAGGGTTACATACTTAGAACATATACCGGCACTGTTAATGAGATTTTAATGCAAGATTTTGGTTTACTTATAAAGACATTCTGTATTTGAAGTACTTTCTTTGGTATTAAAGATGACTTAGCACTTGGTTTCTTTGACAGCTACACGATTGTAACATGATGCTACTAATGTGTGACACAGTTTACATTGTTACTTTTGTGGTGTATCTGTTTTATATCTGCACAGTTTTTCTGTATTATTCTGGAAAGTAAAACATGTTTTAGTAGTAACTTTTGTGGTATAGCTACAATGAGACAGCCTTTTTCGTAGCACAACAATACGTTACGTAATAGTACTTTCTTGATCACGGTAAGGTATGTAATAACTACGATATCTATATGCAAAGCATTTCACTTTTGGTTATCGTGAGGTAAGTACATTGACTTCTGCAGAACTTAGCTTTTGGAGGACGATAACTACGACACTTCCACAGAGATTATCATACAACAAGACGCACAGTTTAGCGCTACAGTACACGTATTTGAGTGATTAATTTTGTACTTAAAACATTTATTTTTAAAGATTTTTGAATTACAAAGAAAGTTTTCCGTGATACATTTCATTCCATTTCTGTAATCTGTAACACCTGAGGGTTTAATTACATTAATCCTCAAGGGGTACACACTTACTTTGTGTACCATGTGTGTGGCAAGCACAAGGAGCCCTAGCTAATATGGTATTTGCTTATACAACTTTACACATCGGTACCATATTCCTCTAACACAGAATTACACAGCTATCTGATTATTTAACAGAGAAACAAACTTTTTTTTACTACATCAGTGACAAATGTTTACGCAATTACACAGTTGGATAACTTCATACTTGTGAAATTGTATTTTGTCCGTACTCAGTAACTGTTCATATTTTTTTGGAACCATTGTGATACTATGAGAGCTTTGAATGATGTATTTGGTATGGGATCATGATTTTAAAGTACGTTTGAGGTAGATGACACTATTGAAATGAGCAGAGAATTTTTTTTAGGTTTTGAAATTATTGGAGGAAACTACGTCGATTTTGAAAATTGACTGAGATGTTATGATATTATTACGACGACGATGTGTATTATGCTGTTGAGGTATGTTTATGATCAATAAGATGATGCTACCGTATATGAGGAATTTGATTATGCTATGTATTTATTATGATGAAATATTGAAGAAGTCACTTTAAGAATTATGAAATGTGTGTACGTGGGTGAATGTATTACAATGCTGTCGAAATTTTTTTGGACACTGTTATATTATAGGATTTTGTTTCTACACATTTGTAATGCAAATTCTCGACCTGTGAAATTTTTATATGAGACTGCCACTGTAGCGGAAACTGCTGTCGTAAATATTTCGGTAAGAAAGGTAAGTGGCCTTGACGTAATGCATTTGGGCGCCGAGCTGAGAGATAGTCGTCTGACAAAAGAAAGCCATTAGGTGGAGAAAAAAAGAGGCCATTATCCTCACTATTGACATTCCTTTGTAGAAAGCATCGCAAATTCGACACGCTCATTACTTGGAAAGATACTTACATCTGCACGCCTGATTATGACAAGCGTCTTTCTACGAGAGTTGAGAGAATTTCTACTAACTTATGAAATGTCACACGACTATTGAATGATATTTTTATACTTTGCTTTAGATAGTTGCTAATTTCATTTGATATCTGGTTTCCAGCTGTGTTACAGCATTGGTTTTATAAAATAAAATTAAATGCATTTGCTAATGTGAAAACTTTCTGTCAACAGATCTATTAAATAATAATTTTATGATCCACATTCTTCGAAAATGAAGCACTTGGAAAGGAAAGAACAATAAGAAGGGATTAATAACAGTTACTGCATACATAATTTTCTTTTTAACTACTTGCTAATTTTTTTGGAAGAATAACTTCTTGTGGTGCACCACTTTAACTACATAGACATTAAGATGTGAATATATATTTCCCTTATCTGCATTGTTGTCTTTAGTTTTTCTGCTTGTGGGTTTGTCATGTTTAGATATAAGCTATTACATTTGCTGCTGCTGTTTGCCAAGCATAGTGCTACTAAATTTCACTTTGTATTACTCTGTTAAGCCAGTTTTACTACTGATTTATTTTTCTTGTTGCTGTACATTGGCTCATATTCGTTGTAATGTTGCATTTGGTCTGCTAATTTAGATATACTGCTGCTTGCTTTGCCAATTTGCATATTTTTGTCATTGCTGTTTGTGTTAATTGTTTTGTGCTGCTGCATTGCCTCGTCCCTTAGTTTAGCATCTGAGCTCAGTAGATTTAAGTTAGCTTAAGAGGGGGTAGACTATGTAAGAAACTAACTATGATGAATTGGAAGAAATGCATTGAGAAGCTATAAGAAAATGGTTTGGCCAAAAAAGTTGTGTACAGTGGAGAAAAACTATTTTTGAAAGAGGAAGTGAACAGAATACAGAAAGCAGGCTTAGATAGGACTTTTTGAGAATAATGATGAACGAAGGGAGATCTCCATGCAAAATACTGCAGTAAAACAAACCCTGTCCTTTCCTTTTGTCTTATCCCTCTATGTGTTTATGTAACCTTGTGCATTTGTCTTTTTCCTGTCTTTATGTATTCAGCTAATAAGATTTATGTTGTAGAATTTTTATAATACTCAGCTACATTCACTATGATGAGGAATACTGTTATCTTCAAATATAACTTGCATTAATAATATGTTATTTACTTTGTAAAGATGTTTAGACATTATTTATTCAGTTTTGTTTTTATGCTCACATGTGAAGTTGATGTTTCGAAAGTTATTCTGACCTTTTATGTATTTACATATCTCATAATTTCTGTAACACTGATGTATATGTTATTTCGATTCTTTTGTAAGGCCTTTATTACTACAAATGTTATCTGAATTTTTATGTTTTTTAATGATGTTTTCTGTACTTTGTAATTGTATTCTCCTGTTATAAAATTGTAACTGACACTAGTTCATCAAATTAAGTAACTTGTAAGCATACATTTCACTGCACGCATTTCTGTTGATCATAGTATATGCACAATATGTGAGAAGTTGGGACTGTTAGTGTTTGCACGTGTGTTAATAATTCAGCAAGGGACTGGATAACAGCATTGCTGGTTGCAAGGACAATTCCAAAACTTTGTGAGTGCACAAGTGGTGGTTATGGACTTGCTATATTGTCCGAAAAACTCTTTGATGGTGATTGTGCACCTGCACAGTCGCAGCAGATGGCTGCTGGCCATCTCTACAAGGACTACAATGGGTCTACACCTTTGATGATCCATCAATGCCATTATTTCTACAAGAACTACAGTGGGTCTGCACCTTTGGTGGCCCATCAATACCATACTCTCTACCAAGACTATAGTGGGCCTGCTCTGTGATGACCTACCTACCAATATTCTTCAAAATGTCGAATGACTCTGCTGTGGGTTTCCTCTGTTGTGGCCCATTACCTGTCTGCATGTCGAGAGTCAGCACTGTCTTTCTGTTGGAAGGACAACACTAGTTCTTCAAGACTGCATGGAAATCCACTACTTCTGTGTGCATTTTCTTTTACTGCTCAGCCTTTGAGAAAAACACTGCAATTTTACTGTGATGAATGATTAGGACTGTATTTATGGTCTGTGAGAAAATTTTAGCTTTTGACCAACATTGTATCAATAAGTGTGTGCATTTGATTTCTTTGTTATTGTAATTGTGAAAAATTTTTAACAAATATGTATTGGCCAGTGCACAAAACAATTTGTAAAATTTTTTGTGGGGAGCATGGGGGCTGTTTAGGTTTTCTTATTGGTATCGCCACGTAGCGCTCTGTATGGAAATCACTGGCTGTGCTGTGTGCAGTCTGTGGCTAGTTTGCATTGTTGTCTGCCATTGTAATGTCAGGCAGCTGGATGTTAACAGCGCGTAGCGTTCCGTAGTTGGAGGTGAGCTGCCAGCAGTGGTGGATGTGCGGAGAGAGATGGCGGAGTTTTGAAATTTGTAAGACTGGATGTCATGAACTGCTACATATATTATGACTATTAAGGTAAATACATCATTTGTTCTCTATCAAAATCTTTCATTTGCTAACTATGCCTATCAGTAGTTAGTGCCTTCAGTAGTTTGAATCTTTTATTTAGCTGGCAGTAGTGGCGCTCGCTGTATTGCAGTAGGGGGGTTTGTCGGGGACGGCCAGCTCGTCCCACGCATCCCCCGATCGGACTACGACTGTGGTTGCCCGGGATACTGCCTGCATTGAGGCTGATCCCTCACCTGTGGTAGAGTGGGAGGTCGCTCAAGGTGTGGCAGGGGGCGAAAGGCATTCCGGAGGGCTGAACGGAAGGCCTCTCCAGTCTGTCTGACGAACCGGTTTCAGGCTCTGTCTCCGGCTGATACTGATCTTCGGTCGGAGACACGGCTGCTTGTCCTGTTCCAGAGGTTGCCCCTCAGTCTGCAAGATCCGGGCGGTCGCAGAGGGTGGGCTTACTGGTAGTTGGGAGCTCCAACGTCAGGCGCGTAATGGGGCCCCTTAGGGAAATGGCAGCAAGAGAGGGGAAGAAAACCAATGTGCACTCCGTGTGCATACCAGGGGGAGTCATTCCAGATGTGGAAAGGGTCCTTCCGGATGCCATGAAGGGTACAGGGTGCACCCATCTGCAGGTGGTCGCTCATGTCGGCACCAATGATGTGTGTCGCTATGGATCGGAGGAAATCCTCTCTGGCTTCCGGCGGCTATCTGATTTGGTGAAGACTGCCAGTCTCGCTAGCGGGATGAAAGCAGAGCTCACCATCTGCAGCATCGTCGACAGGACTGACTGCGGACCTTTGGTACAGAGCCGAGTGGAGGGTCTGAATCAGAGGTTGAGACGGTTCTGCGACCGTGTGGGCTGCAGATTCCTCGACTTGCCCCATAGGGTGGTGGGGTTTCGGGTTCCGCTGGATAGGTCAGGAGTCCACTACACGCAGCAAGCGGCTACACGGGTAGCAGGGGTTGTGTGGCGTGGGCTGGGCGGTTTTTTAGGTTAGATGGCCTTGGGCAAGTACAGAAAGGGCAACAGCCTCAACGGGTGCGGGGCAAAGTCAGGACATGCGGGGACCAAGCAGCAATCTGTATTGTAATTGTCAACTGTCGAAGCTGCGTTGGTAAAGTACCAGAACTTCAAGCGCTGATAGAAAGCACCGAAGCTGAAATCGTTATAGGTACAGAAAGCTGGTTAAGCCAGAGATAAATTCTGCCGAAATTTTTACAGATGTACAGACGGTGTTTAGAAAGGATAGATTGCATGCAACCGGTGGTGGAGTGTTCGTCGCTGTTAGTAGTAGTTTATCCTGTAGTGAAGTAGAAGTGGATAGTTCCTGTGAATTATTATGGGTGGAGGTTACACTCAACAACCGAGCTAGGTTAATAATTGGCTCCTTTTACCGACCTTCCGACTCAGCAGCTTTAGTGGCAGAACAACTGAGAGAAGATTTGGAATACATTTCTCATAAATTTTCTCAGCGTGTTATAGTCTTAGATGGAGATTTCAATTTACCAGATATAGACTGGGACACTCAGATGTTTAGGACGGGTGGTAGGGACAGAGCATCGAGTGACATTATACTGAGTGCACTATCCGAAAATTACCTCGAGCAATTAAACAGAGAACCGACTCGTGGAGATAACATCTTGGACCTACTGATAACAAACAGATCCGAACTTTTCGACTCTTTAAGTGCAGAACAGGGAATCAGTGATCATAAGGCCGTTGCAGCATCCCTGAATATGGAAGTTAATAGGAATATAAAAAAAGGGAGGAAGGTTTATCTGTTTAGCAAGAGTAATAGAAGGCAGATTTCAGACTACCTAACAGATCAAAACGAAAATTTCTGTTCCGACACTGACAATGTTGAGTGTTTATGGAAAAAGTTCAAGGCAATCGTAAAATGCGTTTTAGACAGGTACGTGCCGAGTAAAACTGTGAGGGACGGGAAAAACCCACCGTGGTACAACAACAAAGTTAGGAAACTACTGCGAAAGCAAAGAGAGCTTGACTCCAAGTTTAAACGCAGCCAAAACCTCTCAGACAAACTGAAGCTAAACGATGTCAAAGTTAGCGTAAGGAGGGCTATGCGTGAAGCGTTCAGTGAATTCGAAAGTAAAATTCTATGTACCGACTTGACAGAAAATCCTAGGAAGTTCTGGTCTTACGTTAAATCAGTAAGTGGCTCGAAACAGCATATCCAGACACTCCGGGTTGATGATGGCGTTGAAACAGAGGATGACATGCGTAAAGCTGAAATACTAAACAACTTTTTCCAAAGCTGTTTCACAGAGGAAGACCGCACTGCAGTTCCTTCTCTAAATCCTCGCACAAACGAAAAAATGGCTGACATCGAAATAAATGTCCAAGGAATAGAAAAGCAACTGGAATCACTCAATAGAGGAAAGTCCACTGGACCTGACGGGATACCAATTCGATTCTACACAGAGTACGCGAAAGAACTTGCCCCCCTTCTAACAGCCGTGTACTGCAAGTCTCTAGAGGAACGGAGGGTTCCAAATGATTGGAAAAGAGCACAGGTAGTCCCAGTCTTCAAGAAGGGTCGTCGAGCAGATGCGCAAAACTATAGACCTATATCTCTGACGTCGATCTCTTGTAGAATTTTAGAACATGTTTTTTGCTCGAGTATCATGTCGTTTTTGGAAACCCAGAATCTACTATGTAGGAATCAACATGGATTCCGGAAACAGCGATCGTGTGAGACCCAACTCGCTTTATTTGTTCATGAGACCCAGAAAATATTAGATACAGGCTCCCAGGTAGATGCTATTTTTCTTGACTTCCGGAAGGCGTTCGATACAGTTCCGCACTGTCGCCTGATAAACAAAGTAAGAGCCTACGGAATATCAGACCAGCTGTGTGGCTGGATTGAAGAGCTTTTAGCAAACAGAACACAGCATGTTGTTATCAATGGAGAGACGTCTACAGATGTTAAAGTAACCTCTGGCGTGCCACAGGGGAGTGTTATGGGACCATTGCTTTTCACAATATATATAAATGACCTAGTAGATAGTGTCGGAAGTTCCACGCGGCTTTTCGCGGATGATGCTGTAGTATACAGAGAAGTTGCAGCATTAGAAAATTGTAGCGAAATGCAGGAAGATCTGCAGCGGATAGGCACTTGGTGCAGGGAGTGGCAACTGTCCCTTAACATAGACAAATGTAATGTATTGCGAGTACATAGAAAGAAGGATCCTTTATTGTATTATATGATAGCGGAACAAACACTGGTAGCAGTTACTTCTGTAAAATATCTAGGAGTATGTGTGCGGAACGATTTGAAGTGGAATGATCATATAAAATTAATTGTTGGTAAGGCGGGTACCAGGTTGAGATTCATTGGGAGAGTGCTTAGAAAATGTAGTCCATCAACAAAGGAGGTGGCTTACAAAACACTCGTTCGACCTATACTTGAGTATTGCTCATCAGTGTGGGATCCGTACCAGATCGGTTTGACGGAGGAGATAGAGAAGATCCAAAGAAGAGCGGCGCGTTTCGTCACAGGGTTATTTGGTAACCGTGATAGCGTTACGGAGATGTTTAATAAACTCAAGTGGCAGACTCTGCAAGAGAGGCGCTCTGCATCGCGGTGTAGATTGCTCGCCAGGTTTCGAGAGGGTGCGTTTCTGGATGAGGTATCGAATATATTGCTTCCCCCTACTTATACCTCCCGAGGAGATCACGAATGTAAAATTAGAGAGATTAGAGCGCGCACGGAGGCTTTCAGACAGTCGTTCTTCCCGCGAACCATACGCGACTGGAACAGGAAAGAGAGGTAATGACAGTGGCACGTAAAGTGCCCTCCGCCACACACCGTTGGGTGGCTTGCGGAGTATAAATGTAAATGTAAATGTAGTGCAAGTAACGAAGATTTTTGGTGAGGTAAGTGATTTGTGAAAGGTATAGGTTAATGTTAGTCAGGGCCATTCTTTTGTAGAGATTTTTGAAAGTCACATTGCGTTGCGCTAAAAAAATATTGTGTGTCAGTTTAAGCACAATCTTGTATAATTGATCAAAGGGGACGTTTCAATTATAATGCTCCTCAATGCACCGTAGCACGGTTCTGGCTCCGCTACACAGAAATTGTACTGCTGAATGATCAGATGGCCTTCGGGGAAGACATCAATCATGATGGGATGCAAGTGGTTCACAGCTGTCAGCGTGTCTTCGACGGCTACCAAAGGTCCCAGGAGAATCTCCCTCATAGCTTAATACTGCCCCCACCAGTCTGCGTCCGTAGCGTGCTGCACGTTTTGAGCCGCCGTTCACTTCGATGACGGCGTTTGTGGACACGACCATCGACCTAGTGTAGCAAAAATGTGATTCACCCGAAGAGCCGACACACTTGCATTGATCGACGATCGAATCCCGATGGTCCTCGCCCACAGCAATCGTAATTGACGATGTCGTTGGGTAAATATATTGTACTAGAACTGACATGTGATTACATTTTCACGCAATTTGGGTCCATAGATCCTGGGAAATCAGTACCCAGAACAACCACCTCTGGCTGTAATAACGGCCTACATACGCCTGGGCATTGAGTCAAACACAGCTTGGATGGCATGTACAGGAACAGCTGCCCATGCAGCTTCAACACGATACCACAGTTCATCAAGAGTAATGACTGGCGTATTATGACGAGCCAGTTGCTCGGCCACCAGTAACCAGACGTTTTCAATTGGTGAGAGATCTGAATAATGTGCTGGCCAGGGCAGCAGTGAAACATTTTCTGCATCCAGAAAGACCCATACAGGACCTGCGACATGCGGTCGTGCATTATCCTGCTGAAATGTAGGGTTTCGCAGGGATCGAATGAAGGGTAGAGCCACAGGGCGTACGGATGGTCTGCCGTGGAGCTCCATGTTCAACAATGTACCATGAACGTTGTGCTCTGAAACACTTTGGCCTGCACCAAGATTGTGCTCTTTCGGCAGAGAGCCACAGATCACCATCTATCCTACTTTACAAAGCAGGCAAACTTCCGAATCCCACGTTCTGTGAAACTCGCTGACGTCCAGCCATTTAGCCCCTAGTGGTAGTTACACTGTCTTTCTTCCTCTTTCAGTACATTGTTACGACAGTAGCACGTGGACATTCGACCAGCTTTGACGTTTTCGAGTTCGTCGTTCACAGGCTTTGCTAATAATAATCTGCCCTTTGTCAAACTCGCTTATCCCAATGGATTTCCCTATTTGTAGTCCATATCTGCCCTGGGCTGATCCCCGTCCATGTCTGCTCCAATTACATACTTTTCTTTCCGCATTACGTGCCCGCATCGACAGCAGGCGGCAGGGCAGTGGTCGTAGCGTTTTGGTTTATCAGTGTGCATATAAAGGGAACAAACCAGTAGTAGTTAATGCTAAACTCGAAAAACAAGTGCCTATAGACCAATTTAAATTACATTAACTAACTCAATAAAATAAAATTAGTAAGTAACAAGACTGCTGAAGAATGGCTTGAGGAGTTATTACACGTGAAATATTTTGAGTGGTATTAGATTAACAATCGCATTAAAATAAAATTTGTATGCGACAAGACTACTGAAGACTACTTGAAGAGGTATTACAGATCTAGTATGTCTTCAGGCTGTTACCTCTTCAAGCTATTTTTTCAGCACTCTTGTCATGTACTAATTTGATTTTATTGAGATTGTTGTTTTAATTTAAACTGTGAAATAGGCACTGATTTTGTAAGTTTAGAGTTAATGTTATTCTGATTTGTTCTCTTTATATATATTTATTGTTTAACATCTTTTATTGTGTTACTACTGCACTGTCATAGATGACATTTACTCTGGGTTCGCAGCTTACTCTCGATGTGGGACTTCTGTTTGAATGTTTTGCTTTTTGTTTATAATTATGAAACTGTTCTACCAAGGAGTGACAGAAGGATTAGTTAATTTTGCTTTAGTTACGACACCGATTGTAAATCCATTAAACTAACAAAAAAATGTTTTGGGCGCATTTTGGTATCTAACATGTCAATTTAAACTTGTTGGTTCATTATATGTAATGCATCAGCTGTTGATACAAACACATGCAGCAAATATTTTGTCACCCCCAGGAGACATGAAGCTACCACCATGTAACGCTGCCTCTAGTCTTGAGAATGGAGTCAGCTCGGTGAAGAAGAGAGTCTACAGATTTCTTCAGATATTCCTTAAACAACTGGAGCTTGATGATTAGATCCCATAGAGGTGCCAGCTAGCAAGGGTGTTCGTTGTTACATTACATGCACTGTTCAAAATTATCCCAGACATTTTCTATTCAGTTAAGATCGAGTGATGTGCGGGGGTTATTCGAAAAGTAAGATCCGGTTTCTTATAATACATAAACTATCAAAGACTTTTTTTCAAAAAATTCTTTTTGTTTAATACTTTGCATGTTTCCATATTTTTTTCAAAAATTTGTCACAACGTTCTTCACGTGACCTGCTGCGAAGCGCTTGCCACCAAGAAACTCCTTTAGGTAGTGGACCAAGTGAAAATCACTGGGCGCCGAGATCTAATCAAATTTTGGGTGTGGATGGCAGAATGGGGTCTGGCATTGTCAAGCAGCAACAAAACCCCAGACGTTAAAAGGGCACATCGCTTATTCAGTATTGCATGTCGAAATTTGTTCAATGTAGCGCAGTAAGCGACTGCGGTTATTAGTGTGCCTTGCTGCGTAAGCTCAACTAACAAGACATGGTTGCCTAAAGCTTGCGTATTGAGATTGTTTGCTTGGTCTTCACTTTGACTGGTGACACCAATCAACTGACTGACGTTAAGGGTGCGTTTATGCTGCCACCTCGCTACTCGCTGGTATCAGACGACATTGATGAATTAAGCCCACTGCGTCTTACCAGCCCATTTAACTTGAACCATCGCTGCTCGCTCCGCTGCTCATTACGATCCTCGCCATGTGATGATGTCTAGCTGGTTTGTGTTCCGTGCTGCGACCATCGCTCTATGTCTTCCAACTTGACCCATGACTGGCTGCTTCAAGGTCACTCCAGCAGTGCCGCGTTTGGTGCTGTTAGCACTCCGTTCGATATCTGAACAGTTGCAGGATAATTATTCCTGGCGGACAACGTGCAATGAGGTTGTAGAGTAAATGAACAATGCTCCATGCTAACAGCGAGCTGTGATTTGCCAGCAGGAAGCAGCGAGGTACCTGCAGAAAGGATGCTGCGTAAGCGTACCTTTAGACTGTGGGAGTCATGTGAGAATCCCACGTCTAGTCCCCTCTGATGTTTTCTAAAAATTGATCAGCTTCTTTATGATATCAATCCAAAAAACCAAGAGCACAATCAATTTTTGTTTCTCAGTAAGCAGCCTCGGAAACCAAAGTGTACACAATTTTCTAAACTGCGACTTTTCAGAGACAATTTTATCCAAAGTTGATCTACCCACATTCGGAAATTCCAACTCTAAAGTTGAAATTGTGAATCGCCAGTCTTTACCAGTCTTTTTGTCTTTGCCATTGACCAAATCTTCTAAAATCACTGATGGTCGGTCTTGATACTACTGTTACTCTTCGCTTTGGAGCCATACACCTCACTTGTTTGTCGGTTAATTTGCAACGTTCTTTCCCGACAAAAAACGAATCACTGACCGGATTTCACAGTCGGTAGGTTGATCAATTGTTTTAAACATTCTGAGTAAAACTTTAAACAGCACACCGCCATAATACCAATGCAAATCTCGTCGTTTGATGAGCAAGGCATGCCGGGAGTTGTGCGCATGCACGTTTTATTGATCGCGCAACATTCGACTGATCATGGCGATTCGAACATTACTTCCGGAATAACCATCGTAGTAGGTCGACATGCCAATAGGGCGCTTGAGTGCACCTCTGGGACATCTGTTTTTGTTTTGGAAGAAGTTATTTTGCACAGTGGCCACAGCTTCACAGCCGTAGAAGAAAGGCTATACTACTGGCCAATTTTAGAGTTGTTTAGTCTTTTGAAGACGTGCAATATTAATCGTAGCTGTGAGAAACGGTGTTTTGAGAGAGACCCGATAGCAAATGTTCACTGTATGCAAATCACTTCACAATATTCTCTCGGAAATTGATTATCATGGAGCTGCATTCACTGGCAATAGCAATCCTCTGCCGGGTTGAAACTGATTGTCATTGACAAGGTGAGACACCAGATTCTGGTTTTTGTCAATTACGATCTTTTTACGAGCACTGTTCTTAGCCCGTGTTGCATGCCTGCGATTAGTACACCATTTCTTGTGGGCGCGGTGGACAGTCCGTGTTGACAGAACTACAGATCCGGCAACTTCATTGGCGATCTAGTCAGGGGCACGTCAAAACACGATAGCTCCTTTGTCATTCTGTCACGTCTCCAAATCGACTCATGTCCATTCGTGAATTCCAGATAACTGACTGGCACACACGTAACACTTCACTGGCACGACTTACGGCGGCGATGGAGGGTAACGTGACTGACTGACTCCAACTTTACACAAACTACAATGAACCAGAGCCCAGTATGTCATTTTAACGCTTAACATGCCAAGTCTTAAGTCATCAACAATGGTTTACCAGGCTGAGGTCTGCTGCAGACCTTACCCATTTTTTTTAAATTTCTTAACATAATAACTTAGAAAATAAAGTTTTTGGGATGACTAAAAGTGCATTTAAATTAAATAAGCGTTATTAACATCAAGTATCACGTTCATTTGAGCTATTCAGTGTTTGACCCAACTGTATACAAGGGACGTAGGTGACCACTGCTACCCAGTCTGAGAATAGGAATGTTCTTGAAAGAAATATTCTGCCTTTTTTATTCTCAAAATTTCTGTCATAGTAACCTTCATCAGCAAAAATTTTCTAGTTAAGGCAGCTGTAACAAAATTGTGGTCACACCTCTTCGAGACACAAACAGTGTTTCCATCAAGTCACATACTAAGCAGTTTCGCAAATTTTTCTCTCGCCAACTCCCTGGAAGCTTCCCAGTGGAGAATTGAGTGTTCAACAAATATGACATCTTCACCTCTGCAGCTGCCCAGACCGCGATTCCATATTTTGCTGGATTTGATTTCTTGTAGTGTTACACTGGGCACGAGCCCCGAAATGCGACAGGTTGCTCATTTACTTTAATTTCTTCAATCGGTCGGAAAATCATTTTCCAATGCCCTACAAACTGATTCCAAAAGTTATGTATAACTACAAATTCATCCTTTCTTTCTGTAGAGCACGTTTTATCTTACCATTAAACGTAATAAACTGAAGGATATGCGCAAACTGATTCCGTGCCACAGTACCTGCAAAAACTCGTCTGTTATCGAGTTTCAGAAATTGAATCATAAAAATTACTCTTTGGGATCCTTGGAGGACGCCGCTTGGTACGTTAGGGGGTAAGGGAGTGACTAATATTTCGTTCGGTGGACTTATTATGGGAGTGTCCGCCTCAATAGCTGAACGGTAGGCGCGTTGGAATGCCACACACGGGGGCCCGGATTCGATTCCCGGCTGGGGTGGGAGATTTTCTCCCATCAGGGACTGGGTGTCGTGCTGCCCTCATCATCGTTTCATCCGCATTGTCGACGCGCAAATCGTCCAATGTGGCGTCGCTCACAATAAGACTTGCACTTGGCGGCCGGACTTACCGCCTGTGAACTGCCGTGCACTGCCGCCAGAGGATAATTTCCATTTTTCCATTATGTGGGTGGGACAGGTAGACCTATGGTGAGCGCCAAAGAGAAGAAAGACAGTAAGAGAATAGACAGGAAAATTACCTGGATGCTGTCGAGCTAAAGGAGCGCTTTGTGTTGCAGCCGCCATGACGTCATCAACTGGACGGCGACGTATCGTCGCGACAGCGACCTGGTGACGCCGTACGAGAAATGGGTGTACTACGACGACGCAGAGGGCGCAGCGTACAGGGGCCGACAGCCGCCTAACGTCGCTGCGAACAAGACACGGAAGGTCGCCTGGTTCGTCTCCAACTGCGCCACAGTCAATGATAGGATGGGATATGCCAAGGAGCTGCAGAAGCACATTCAGGTCCGATCTTATTTCCTCTCTGTAAACATATCGCTAATCCAACTTATCTTAATATTTTAGTTTTGTGGATACACGATTAATAGAAAATAAGTAAGTCTAGACTTTCACTCTTCCTATGTCCTAGGGATTTTTCTGGAACTCTAAGTGAAGTAAGTGGCATGTACTGTAGTAGTATTAGTATGATAGTTCTGGACCAAAGAGAACATATTTTGAAACTTTCTTGATATGAAACAAAGATTTTAGTTATGCTGATTCCCCTATTCAAAAACTTGCTTACATCGACAAACCAAATTTTCATTTATTTAAAAAATAAAAATGTAATAAATTTTTTCTTTATAAATAAGCCCTCCAAGAGCATGTTTATCCATATCCACAAATCATAATTTCATTTATTTAAAAAATAAAACTCTAATAAATTTTTCTCTTAATAAATAAGCTGTGTCAAACCTCATCTATCTGTATCCTCAACTGAAATTTTTATTAAGAACTCAAAGGTGCTTTTCAGCTATAAATGCTTAAATTTATTAAAAAAGTTAAATTTTTTCTATTAAATAAAAGCAAAACAAAATGTACTCCAAAGCTGAGCTATTTCAAAACATAGAGGATTAATTTACAGAAAAACTTGGATTAGCTTATGCTGATTTAGAAAATTATTGTGAAGAAAAAGGTTATTCAAATCTAACTAGACAAGATCTTGGGGAATTTATGGATTTTTTGATATGAAACAAATGAAGAAGAAAGAACTAAGATGTATATAAAAGAACTTCAAACAATTTGTAAAACAAAAAAATTAAAAAATTATTCTAAAGTTCACAAAGAAAAATTAATTGCTCTTATTCTAAATCCTGTTGAGAATATTAATAATAATAATAATAACTAACTGAAAAAATTTAAAGGAATTTCATGAAACATGTAAAACAAAAAATTTAAGAAAGTATTCCAAACTTAACAAACATCAATTAATCGATCTTATCAAAAATCTGAGTACAATGTTAATATTAATGATAAAGAATTTAATAAAAATCTTTAAAATAAATTCATCAAATCTGTAAAACAAAAAAATTAAAAAAATCTCCTAGGCTTAGTAAAAACAATTAATCGATCTTATAAATAGATCTGAGGGTAATAGGAATAATATCGATAATGTGAATTTTTTCAAAATCCTCTAGCGGCTAACTATCAAGAAACTATACAAAAAATATCAGAAAATTTACCTGGTTTCAATTTTATAGATGATGAAGATTTTTAAAATCACCTAAACAAATTAACAGAAAAGCTTCTGCTTGTAGATCAAGAACAATAACTAGCGAAATTAATAATGTCATTAATATTGTGGAACCACAAAATTTTTTTAATCAAATTAAAGAAGAAATCGCCTAAGAATATTTTAATACAATAAACGGTGATTACAGTTAATATGAAATTTTATTGTTATTTTAAAAAGACGAAACATAACAATTTAATTTTAAAACAAGTAATAAAGTTTCATTAAGAACAACTGACTTAGAAGAATATTATCAAAAATTGACAAATGAACAGTTAACTGCAATGGAAGAAATGCAAAGAAAAAAACCTCGTTGTTATTTGTTTTATAAAAAATTGTTTCGAATTAAATGTTAATGGACGCAGTTCAATTCTGGATTCTTCTTATATCGATTTACCAAAGAAATTAAAGATAAAAAGCTAATTACTGTAAAAAACACAGATCAAAAATGTTTCCTTTATTCAGTAAAATCAGCTGTATATCCAAGAAATGATCACATTCAAAGAGTTAAAAATTATAAAAATATTGTATTAAAATTAGATGAACTTCTAGAAAAGAAAAAATAATATTCCTGTTCAAGCAGCAGATATTTCAAAATTTGAAAATCAGTCAAATATTTCAATTAATATTTAGGCTTATGATGGAAAATTGATAATATGTCCTCTTTACCACACAAAAAATAAACAATAAAGACATTAATTTTCATTTAGTTCTAAATAAAAATAACTGATATTATTTATTCAGATCAACTAGTTCACAAACAAGCAAACACAATGGAAAAATTTAATCTTGTGATAGAGACTTGAGATATCTATATTGTCAAGAAAAGTTGTACAATGATGAAAACGATTGCAAAGAACACAAAGAAATAAAAATAGATATGCCTGCAGAAGATGAAATACTTAAATTTAAAAATTATAATAATTAGTTAAGAGTACCTTTTGCAATTTATGCAGATTTCAAATGTCCTTTATAAGATGATAACATTGGCAAAAAATCCCTGAAAAAGCTTATATTAATAAATAACAGAAACATTTACCAATTTCATTTAGTTATTATGTTAAATTTTCTAACGATGATTATAAAAAGCCTGTAACATTTACTTGTAAAGGTGTAGCAAAAAAATTCGTTGGAATGTTAAAACATAGAGAATTTGCTGAAATATATAAGCAAAATATTCCAAAGGTAATGACAAATGAGCATAAAATAAACTTTATAAATTCAAAAACTATATTTGTGAATAGAAATTTACTAAAGGAGAAAAAAGTAAAAGTTCATTGTCATTTAACAGGAAAATATCGAGGAGCAGTGCATGAAGATTGTTATTTTAAGTATCAAAATCCTTATTTTATTCCAATGTATATTCATAATTTAGCAAATAACGATGTTCATTTGCTTATTGAAGAATCAACAATAGATTATAAAGATACTTATTCTATTAGAAATAATGAACAAGAGGTTGCAAATGTATTAACATTAAGCTTTTTGGATAAATTTAATTTCATGGCTTCAAATATTCATTTTTTTCAACCTTACGAAAGAACAATTTAGAGAAACAGAAAAATATTTTAAAGGTGAACAAGTAGATGGAACAATTAAAACAGAAAAATATTTTAAAGGTGAACAAGTAGATGGAACAATTAAAAAGTAATTTGTCCTTACAAACATACGAAATCTGAAGAAGAATTGCACACAATTATCTAAAAACGAATGTTTTTATTTGAGACTTAATAAAGAAAATGTTTTTGACAAAGATTATAAATGTGCAAAAATAATTTGGAAAAAAATCGATATTTATAGTTTAGATGAATATAATAACTGTAATGATTAATTTCAGCAAATTTTCTGAAAATTTTAGAGATACTTGTATTAAATCTTATACCAAACATTTATTTTGGGATTATTTGTTCAGCATAAAAAAATTGAATGAAATTTATTAAATGATTAACGTATGATTTTGTTTCATGGGAAAGGAATTCGAAGCAGAATTTCCCAAAGTATTAAAAGATTGTAGTAGATATCCAGTTTTCCAACTAAGAATGTTATCATACAACTTGGAGACTTCAATACTCAGTTACAGAAAGAGAGAAAGTTCAGAAACATCAGAAACATAATTGGGAACTATCCAGCTCACAACAGGACTAATTGGAATGGCGAACGACAAGTCAAAATTTGTAAGATCTTTGACCTGATCATGGAATCAATGGCATTTAAACGTCTTCCAACAGAAAACATGGGTATCTCGCAATCCATTACTAGTTGAGTTTAAGCTTGACCAAGTTGTGATATCAAGACATGCAGAGAAGGAAATTCAAAATGTCAGAGTCCTCAGGGTCGAAAATTTAGACTCAGATTATTTTCTATCCAAAATAAAAATAAAAATTCCACCAATAGCCCATCAGACTAAAAACACTACCTGTATTGCGAACTATGATGAGTGAAACTTAGAACTAGTAAATATTTGAAGGTGAGCTTGAATCAGAAGAACTATCAAGGTTTGGAACAGTTGAAATATGCACTGATTGACAGTACAAAGGAAACAGTTCGCCTGGAGAAGAGGAAGAAACATGCATGGCGGTAGGTAGAAGGAAATAAAGCAAGTGTCAAAATGGATGGGTTGATTGGTGCTCTCATAAAACACCAGGAAATCTAAAGAAATTCAAGAAGTAAGGAAAACCACTGCTACAACTTTCAGAAATCTCAAGAGGATATATTTTGCAAGAATATGTAAATCAAAGAGAAGAAGACTTCTGGAAGAACAACATATGAAATTTCTATAGAACAGTTAAGACCAACTTCAGTAGATATGTTCCTCCAAACGTCAGCTGTAAGAATAGAGGAGGAAAGACCGTGTATGGAGACATGGAAAACAGTCAGATTTTGGAGGAATACTTTGAAGACCTCCTGAATTGTGAAACGCCATGAAGAGACATTCAATTACAATGAGAAAGAACCAAAACCCAACTTGGAACCACCAATTATAGAAGAGGTAAAGAACATTACAAGAACCCTGAAAAATAACGAAGCACCTGGGGAAGACGGGATCAACGCAGAACTATGCAAACAAGAATGTGATCATAGAACTAACACAAATTATATGAAAAATCTGGGAAGAAGAGCAGCTTCCAGAAGGTTGGACATCGGCACTAATACATCTTATACACAAGAAAGGTGATGAGATGGAACCTGGGAACTATGGGGAATTTCTTTAATACCTGTGACCTATAAGGTATTCTTGAAAGCGCTGCTAAATAGAGTGGAAGAACAACTAAATCCACAAACAGATGAGTACCAAGGAGGTTTCAGGAAGGAGAGATCGGGCTTAGAACAGATCCTGAATCTAAAACTGATAACCGCTTATCAAAAACAGAGGAGCAAAAAGTTTGTTCTTACATTCATAGACTTCAAGAAAGCCTATGATTCTGTAAACAGACACACACTGTTCCAAATTTTAGGGGAGATTAGTTTGTATGGAATATCCAGTGAACTGGTTAAACAGACCCTAAGCAACACAACATCCAAGGTCAAGTTAAGAGGAAAGCTGTCGGAGGCCTTCAAGATTAAAACTGGGGTGAAACAGGAAGACAGACTCTCCACTTTGCTGTTAACTGTGTCCTTGATAAGGTGATCAGAGAGTGGCAACAAGGAATGAAAGGACTGGGTGGAATGCAACTGGGGTGTAAGAATAAAGTAGTACAGGTAGATTATGTAGCATTCGCAGATGACACTGTGATCTTGTCCAAATCACTAGCAGAGGCAGTTAACCAAACCACAGAACTGCAGAGACAGGTAGCTAAAGCAGACCTACAGATCTCTATTGAGAAGACAGAATATATGACAAATATCATGACAGCTCCTAGATAGATGTCAATAGAAGGAGGTAAAATTCAGAAGGTGGAGTGATTCAAATACCTTGGATAATATATAGACATTAGACTGGCCGAAAAAGAAGCAATGGGAGCATGAATGAACAAAATGAACTTGGCATATAAACTATCAGTATTTACAATAAGAAGAATATTTTGATGAATGCTAAATTGAAACATTATGAAACTATAACCCGCCATCAAGCTTTATATGCAGCAGAAACTCTCAACCTAGCAAGAACCGGAGTGATCAAGAGGCTAGAACTGATAGAATGCAAGATTCTCAGTAGAATATTAGGACCTCCAAGATCAGAAGATGGTCAATTTAGAAACCGAGCCAACCAGGAACGGTACACCAAGATAGAAGAAATTTCTGACAACATAAGGAAAAGAAGGAGTGTGTTCTTTGGACACATCCTCAGTTTGGATCTATTGTAGATTGGGTATTTTTAATTTTTGATTGAAAACTGTGGTTTTTGATTGAAAATCTTCAAATTACGAAACAAGTTCACTATAAATTTTTGCTTCTAATATCTCAATATCTTTTATTTTTTCTAAATCGGTATTGAGTTCAGCATGTAACACATTCCCAAAAATATTCATTTATTAGATTTAAAATTTCATTAAACTTATGAGTCATATATCATAGTTTTAAAATAAATATAAAGCAAATGACTGCAAATAAATTCGTTAAACTTTTGTATCCTTTCGGTGTTAGAATATAAACTATTTCTCCTTCATAATTTAGTAGTTTTTTGGAATATTTCCTCCAATATGAATCAAAAACCAATTTCGTATTTTTATTCTTATAATAACAAATCCAGAGAGTACCAACATGATCAGATGTATCTAAATTCATTATTGCACATTCTAAATTTTTGATTTATGAGCAAAATCATCAATCATAAAAATGCCACGAAAACATTTAATTTTCAGTTGTTAACTAATGCTTCTATGCCAAAATTAGATAAAGTATTAGTAAAATTTTAAGTATTTCTTTGAATTTTTTCTACATCGAATTGATTTATACCCATTGCTAAATTATGTCTTTTTTGTTCTAATTCCTTATTGGCTTTTGTCTTGATTATAACTGCATTCCAATTGCTGCAGATCCACCAGCAAGTGAACCAATAGTGGCTCAATATGGTAATGTAATCAATAGTAATGTTAAAAATCCACCTTCATGTGTTGTTCCTTTTTTCTTCATTAAATATTCAATAATTTTTTCAAAAAGTAATAACAAATACAATATCCAAATTTCCCCAAGTTTTTAATCTTTTTTGTTTTTCATACAACTGTTAAAAATGTATCAATGCTGTACAATTGTTCATTATTCAATTTAACTTTAATTCATTTTGGTTTTATTTTCCCAATTTGATGTTTAGTGCTATTAATACTAAAGTTTTTCAGTTATATTGATCAAAAATTAAGAAAGAATTTTTTATAATACTATCCATTTCCATCAACATTTCTTCCAAGGCCTATTTTCCACTTTCCATAGATTATTCTTCTAACTGGAGTTGCTATTAATTTTTCACCAACTGAAGCATCTCAAACATACATTCTTCCTTTTGCAACTAACTGAATTTTCTTAACAGCTTTATGTCTTTTTGTAATACTTTATTATGTCTATAAATATCATTTCCTTACATTTTTGATCTAATGGATTTATTCCCTTATCTTCAAGTGCTAATCTTTCATTTACTTTAGTCCCAGAGCTACACCAATTGTAGCTCAAGTATACACGTTTCAAATGGTAAATTATTAATTGCATCATTAACTAAACCTTTTCCATATTCACTTTCCCACAATGTATGTGATGATTATTCAAAATTACAATAAAATATGGAATTTCATTTAGATTGTTACTTATAAAATCATTAAATTTAATACCAAACATTTTCATTATTTTAAGTTTTCATTATGATAATTTTTGTTTTCAGCTAATTCTTCTCTATGGATTACTGTTAATGTATCTATTAACCAATCAACATCATTCATGAAATATATTCAGTTGGTTTTTCTGAATATTTTTTACTAACCTTTCATCAACATTTTGAATGAATCATTAAGTACCTTCATATTATTTTTCACCAATTTTTAATTTATCACCATTGAAGTCAAGTGGATATTTACTAATATACAGGGTGATTCAAAAAGAATACCACAACTTTAAAAATGTGTATTTAATGAAAGAAACATAATATAACCTTCTGTTATACATCCTTACAAAGAGTATTTAAAAAAGTTTTTTTTCACTCAAAAACAAGTTCAGAGATGTTCAATATGGCCCCCTCCAGACACTCGAGCAATATCAACCTGATACTCCAACTCGTTCCACACTCTCTGGAGATCTTACAGAATTGGCTATTCCCTCAGCTCGATCAAGAAGCACAACAATTCATATTTCAGCAGGATGGAGCGCCACCACATTGACACTTATCTGTCCGTAACTACCTGAATGTCAACTACCCGAGGCGATGGATTGGCCGCCAGGCAGCCCGTGACAGAGCACTTCATCACTGGCCTCCAAGAAGCCCTGATCTTACCCCTTGCGATTTTTTCTTATGGGCGTATATGTTAAGGATATGGTGTTTCGGCCACCTCTCCCAGCCACCATTGATGATTTGAAACGAGAAATAACAGCAGCTATCCAAACTGTTATGCCTGATATGCTACAGAGAGTGTGGAACGAGTTGGAGTATCGGGTTGATATTGCTCGAGTGTCTGGAGGGGGCCATATTGAACATCTCTGAACTTGTTTTTGAGTGAAAAAAAACCTTTTTAAATACTCTTTGTAATGATGTGTAACAGAAGGTTATATTATGTTTCTTTCATTAAATACACATTTTTAAAGTTGTGGTATTCTTTTTGAATCACCCTGTATTTAAAATTACCAACAGGTCTTAATACAGAAATACTAGGTTCACTATGACTGATAAGTTTTAAAATTCTTTCACTTATATTTATATTTTCAGCATCTTTCTCTTTTGAGTTTTTCTGTTCTTAAATTCTTCATATTTATTCAGTAAATCATGTATTTCCGATTCATTTAATGTATAGTATATTTTATCACTATCATACTGTTGAATTGTTAGAATATTGTTAAATTCTTCTAAATAATGTTGATTATAAGGAATCATTTGTTTTCAGCTTCTATATTTTCTTCAGTAGCTTTCAAAATAGTATTGCCTAAACCTTCAATTCCTCCTTTAATTGTTGTGTCATTATCTGGTTGATTTCCTTTTTAAAATTTTTCATAATCTGTTCTCATTTCTATTCATTCTTTAAACTCTTAATTTAATTGTTCTTTTACTTTTGTATACCATTTACCTTCTGAACAACTTGTGGGCCACATTTTGAAAAGATGTTGTAAGATTAAAAAGACAATAATAATTTCTTTATTTTACACTCATCATTTACATTGAACATTTCAATGGTCAAAACTTTTATGTTTAACTTTCATGTTCATCATTTTTATATGCAATGTTTTTATGTATAACATTTATGTTAAACGTTTTTATGTTTAACATTTTCATGTTTAATGTGTAATGTTTAAAAAATTCTTAATATATTCTCTATATATAGCATCATTAATTTTTCTTTTCATATCTACTGTTATAAAACCAAATTCATCTTTATTCCACCATTTAGTTTGTAAATTTTTAAAATCGTCTATTTTTAAATCCCCCCTCAAAAAATTCATGATAAAAATGATGTAAGTTTGTGTCACCTTGACTGAAAACATTTAAAAATTAAGATTATCTCTAACTAATTGTTTTGGTATGTTTGAATAAGTCTAAGGCAAGTAAAAACAATCTGTTCCTTTATGTCTGCCTCTAGCAAAATACTCTCTAACTATATATTGATTTTCAAGAATGAAATCAATAAAACCTACAACTGAATTTTTTCACAGTCCTCTAACAGAACAATTTCATCATTATTTTCAATAAAAGTAGCAATTTTTCATTAATTTTGTCTTCAATCTTTTCACACCTTCTTATAGATTCTTGATATTTTGATTGATCTAAACTTTTAGAATACATATACAACAGATTAATTTTTCAATTTTAACCTTCTTGGAGCTAGACCATAATTATCAATGATTAATATTGTTTTCCACAACCACTTGGTCCTATTACTGAACACTGAATAGAATTTCACAAATGTTTACCAATTATATTTGTTAATTTTTTATTTTTGCTTTCCAATCTGTTATTTATTTCCACAATTTTATTAATACAAATGAGTAGATTATTTCAACTGAATGATAATTAATCTGTTCCAATAAAAGAAACTTATAAAAATGTTTCACTAGCTGGTTTTTATTCAACTTCTTTATAAGGCACTAGTACTTCTGGAAGAAAGGGTACCACTCACAAATAGGTAGGGTCTATGGTATATTTAATCCTCTCATGGTTAAAATTTGTTTGACTTGTAAATATATATAAAAAACAAAATGTCAAAAACTATCTACCTTCGAATAAATAAATCATTTTCACTTGTAAAAAGTTTATGCTGATCGATTTTCAAAACATGTGAAGTGCAACACATGTGTCCCTCAAATCTAACTAATTCACGTTTCCATGTGTACCTAGGATTTTCAGACGTAACTTATTAACTTTAGAACGATTTTTCACTATGAAAATTATGGATAAAGTGTAACAAATCAGTACCATAATGCATTTATTCTCTTGACAATGAGAAACATAAAATATCACACAAAAGTTTTCAACATAACATTTGAAGACAGCTTTGATGTACCGCACAGTAATGTTTTCTACTTGGGTAACACAAGATATGTAGAATATAATTGATGAAAGTAGAAAATATAGAAATGCAGTAAATGAAGCAGGCAAAAAGGAATTAAAATGTCTCAAAAATGAGATCGACAGAAAGTGCAAAATGTCTAAGCAGGGATGGCTAGAGGACAAATGTAAGGATGTAGAGGCTTATCCCACTAGGGGTAAGATAGAAACCGCATACAGGAAAATTAAAGAGAGCTTTGGAGAAAAGAGAACCACTTGCATGAATATCAAGAGCTCAGATGGAAACCCAGTTCTAAGGAAAGAAGGGAAAGCAGAAAGGTGGAAGGAGTATATAGAAGCGTTTGTCAGAGTACTGAAACACCCAAGTCGAAACAAGGCCCCAGAAGTAGACAACATTCCATTAGACCTACTGACAGCCTTGGGAGAGCTCCTCCTGACAAAACTCTACCATCTGGTAAGCAAGATGTATGAGACAGGCAAAATACCCTCAGACTTCAAGAAGAATATAATAATTCCAATGCCAAAGAAAGCAGGTGTTGAAAGATGTGAAAATTACCGAACTATCAGTTTAATAGGTCATGGCTGCAAAATACTAACGCGAATTCTTTACAGACGACTGGAAAAACTGGTAGAAGCGACGTTGGGGAAGATCAGTTTGTATTCCTTAGAAATATTGGAACATGTGAGGCAATACTGACCCTACAACTTATCTTAGAAGATAGATCAAGGAAAGGCAAGCCTACGTTTCAGTCATTTGTAGACTTAGAGAAAGCTTTTGACAGTTATGACTGGAATACTCTCTTTCAAATTCTGAAGATGGCAGGGGTAAAATACAGGGAGCGAAAGGCTATTTACAATCTGTACAGAAACCAGATGGCAGTTATAAGAGTCGAGGGAAATATAAGGCAAGCAGTGGTTGGGAAGGGAGTGAGACAGGGTTGTAGCCTCTCCCTGATGTTATTCAATCTGTAAATTGAGCAAGCAGTAAAGGAAACAAAAGAAAAATTCGGAGTAGGTATTAAAATCCATGGAGAAGAAATAAAAACTTTGAATTTCGCCGATGACATTGTAATTCTGTCAGAGACAGCAAAGGACCTGGAAGAGCAGTTGAATGGAATGGACAGTGACTTGAAAGGAGGATATAAAACGAACATCAACAAAAGCAAAACGAGGGTAATGGAATGTAGTCGATTTAAGTCGGGTGATGCTGAGGGAATTAGAGTAGAAAATGAGACACTTAAAGTAGTAAAGGAGTTTTGCTATTTGGGGAGCAAAATAACTGATGACGGCCGAAGTAGGAAGGATATAAAATGTAGACTGGCAATGGCAAGGAAAGCGTTTCTGAAAAAGAGAAATTTGTTAACATCGAGTATAGATTTAAGTGTTAGGAAGTCGTTTCTGAAAGTATTTGTATGAAGTGTAGCCATGTATGGAAGTGAAACATGGACAATAAATAGTTTGGAAAAGAAGAGAATAGAAGCTTTCGAAATGTGGTGCTACAGAAGAATGCTGAAGATTAGATGGGTAGATCACATAACTAATGAGGAGGTATTGAACAGAATTGGGGATTAGGGGAGTTTGTGACACAACTTGACTAGAAGAAGGGATCAGTTGGTAGGACATGTTCTGAGGCATCAAGGGATCACCAATTTAGTATTGGAGGGCAGCCTGGAGGGTAAAAATCGTAGAGGGAGACCAAGAGATGAATACACTGAGCAGATTCAAAAAGATGTAGGTTGCAGTAAGTACTGGTAGATGAAGAAGCTTGCACAGGATAGAGTAGCATGGAGAGCTGCACCAAACCAGTCTCAGGACCGAAGACCACAGCAACAATGGACTCAATAAGTGTTTCGAAGTCCCCCATAGAAATATTGATCCATGCTGTCTCTATAGCCGTCCATAACTGCGAAAGTGTTTCCGGTGCAGGATGTGGAGCACGAACTCTCAATTATGTTCCATGAATGTTGGATGAGATTCATGTCGGGCGATCTGGGTGTCCAGATTCCTCATCACTCACCTGAACTGTCCAGATAGTTCTTCAAACCAATCGCTAAAATAGTGGCCCTGTAACATGGCGCATTGTCATCCATGAACATTCCATCTTTGCTTAGGAACATGAAGTACATGAATGGCTGCAAATGGTCTGCAAACAGCAAAACATAACCATTTCCAATTAATGATCGTTATAATAGGACAAGAAGACCCAGTACATTCCATGTAAACACAGCTCACACCACTATGGGGCTACCACCAGGTTACACAGTGTCTTGTTCACAACTTGTGCCCATTGCTTTGTGGGGTGTGCACCACGCTCGAAACCTACCATCAGCTCTTACCAACATGAATCGGGACTCATTTGACTAGGTCCCAGTTTTTCAGTCGTCTAAGGTACAAGCAATATGGCCACGAGCTCAGAAGAGACGCTGCTGGCTATGTGGTGCTGTTAGCAAAGGCTCGTGTGTAGGTCGTTTGCTGCGATAGCCTTTTAACGCCAGATTTTGCCGCACTGTGCCAACGTATAAGTTACTTGGTCCCACATTGATTTGTGCAGTTACTTCACGCAGTGTTGCTAGTCTGTCAGCACCGACAACTCTACGCAAACGCTGCTGCCCTCAGTCGTTAAGTGATGGCCGTCGGTCACTTCGTTGTACGTGGTGAGTGGTAATGCCTGAAATGTGGTATTCTCGGCACACTCTTGACACTGTAGATCTCGGAATATTGAATTTTCTAAGATTTCCGAAATGGAATGTCCATTACATCTAGCTCCAACTACTACTCCGCGTTCGAAGTGTGTTAATTCTCGCCGTGCGGCCTTAATCACGTCGGAAACCTTTTCATTTGAAATACCTAAGTACAAATGACAGATTCGCCAATGGAATGCTCTTTTATACCTTGTGTACGCATTATTACCGCCGTTTTTATATATATATATATATATATATATATATATATATATATATATATTTTTTTTTTTTTTTTTCTCCAAGTTTCGAAAGCACCTGACCACATGTTAGCATTAGACAGATGTGAGATACAGACGTCGTAACGCTCACAACTGCATATTGCTTTTGTGGTAACCTTTGTAGTACGACCACGACAGGGTTAAGCTATCCAGACACTAGGTTTCAATGTGAGAAATAAATTTTCAGGTCGACATATACGGGATGTGTGGTAAGCTGAAGTGTCCGAGGGAGGACCCCAGGTGCCCCGAGATGGTGGACAGGGACTACAAGTTCTACCTGTCGTTCGAGAACTGCAACTGCCGCGACTACATCACGGAGAAGCTGTTCGTGAACGGGCTGTCGCGGCAGGTGCTGCCCGTGGCGCTGGGCGCGCGCCCGGCAGACTACGCGCTGAGCGCGCCGCGCGGCTCCTACTTGCTGGCCGAGCACTTCGGATCCCCGGAGGAGCTGGCCCGCTACCTCCACTTCCTGGACGCCTACGACGACCAGTACAACGCCTACTTCGCATGGAAGGGCACCGGCGAGTTCATCAACACGCACTTCTTCTGCCGGCTGTGTGCGCTCCTGCACGACGAATACCCCACCAAGTGGTACCCCGACATAAACGAGTGGTGGGACGGGCCCGGCACCTGCGCCGAAAGCCTCTGGACGGACGGCTGAAGTGAGACAGGAATAAAGTTCTGATTATCATCCCGAAAAAATAAAATTACTTAACTGATTTTTTTTCTTCGTTTCCAGGTACATCTCTGCAACATCTGTACATGTTGAAATCCCTGCACCACGGAAGTATCGTCGTGTGACGCTAGAGGACGCAAAACAACATGATCAAGTGTCGTATCGTGCAGTAATTCGTTTCCTGGATCAGCGAAAATGTTGCAGATTTTTCAGGCCAATTCAGACGATGCCTTTAGGTGCTTGTGCAGGCCTGACACAGCCGCAGCATTTCCGCTGTTGCAGAAGACGATTTACCGCACGATATGACACTTTTATAACTTTGTCGTGTTATTTTGCCTGCTCTAGCATCACACTGTGTTGCTTCTGTCGCCCGGTGATTTTAGTGTGTAGTACGACTGCCGACATGCACCTTCGAAAACGTATAAAAATTAATTTAGTAACTTTATTTTTTCGAGGGGGTAATTAGACTTGATTTCGTAATGTTGTGTCGTACTGTTTGTGGATGGTTATTGTGAAACTTTCCCCCGAACTGCTGTTACCTACTGTTAAAAAATGGTGAAAAATGCATTTCACGATTCTATAGCTATTCTTGAGATGATGTAAAAACCTCCTCCTCATTAACTGATGTACTCAACGTACATCCTCACACTGAGAAAATAAGTTTTTATACTGTGCCGTGTTCTAACAGAAACAATGTATGTACCATAAATCAGTATTTTGCAATATCACTATTCATTTTAATATAAGTCGTGATAAATCCACACAAAAGTATTTTCTTCTTATTTACACCTGCCGCCGTTACTGCTGAAGTCATGAGTGATTTGCATTTGTAAAATGAGAGCACTGGACATAAAATAATCACTCCTAGGAAACTTGTAATACACTCTAAGACAATAAAGAAACAACAACGGCGCACTACGAAGGAATTATCCGAATGGGGCGAAAATCGGTAGATGTGGTTTAAACGTGCAAACAAGCAAATTATTAAAAAATTTCAGACCAGTTGGACGATTCAATCACGACAAAGTGCATCACAAAGTGAGCAAATCAATGACGTGTTGATCGACCTCTGTCCCTTATGCAATAAGTTACTGGGTTTCGCACTGATTGATAGAACTGTTCTATGTCCTCCTGAGGGATATGGCACCACATTCTGTCCAAGTGGCGCGTTAGATCGTCAGAATTCCGAGATGATTGAAGTGCCTTGCCCATAATGCTCCAAACGTTCTCAACTGCGGAGAGATATGGCAACCATGCTGGCCAAAGTGCGGTTTGGCAAGCACGAAGCCAAGCAGTATAAACTCTCGCCGTATGCGGGCGGGCATTATCTCGCTGAAATATAGTCCAGGATGGATTGCCGTGGAGGACAAGAAACCGGCGACGTATCGCTGTGCTGTTAGGATGCCCCGTGTAACAACCAAAGGGGTTCTACTATGGAAAGAAATGGAACCCCAGATGCGAGACCGCTACGGTCGCAGGTTCGAATCCTGCCTCGGGTATGGATGTTTGTGATGTCCTTAGGTTAGTTAGGTTTAACTAGTTCTAAGTTCTAGGGGACTAATGACCTCAGCAGTTGAGTCCCATAGTGCTCAGAGCCATTTGAACCATTTTTTTTGGAACCCCAGATCAACACTCCCGGTTGCTAGGCCGTACAGCGGGTGACTGTCAGATTGGTATCTCACCGCCGCGCCGCTCGAGGCGTCTCGCTGGTCATCGGGGTTCAGTTCGAAGGGCGACTCATCACTGAAGAAAATTATGCTCCAGTCAGTGAGACTCCAGGCTTGCGTAAGGGACAGAGGTAGATCGCTTCATTACTGAGTAGCTCCATTTGTCAAGATCTTTATCTAGAATGACCCATCCAGTTTCTCCGAAATTGTAATCATTTGTTTGTCTCTACATGTACGTCGCGTCTACCGACTTCCGTCCCATTCCGATAATTCCTTTGCGGTTCTTCGTTTATTTTTTATTTTTTAAAATTTGACGCTTATAAACTACATAGTAAGTTACAATAAATGACACTTCTCACCTTAAAAATGTGCTGGGATTAACAAACACGATGGATTTTAGTAAGTAATGTCCGCGATCATTTTCCCTAGCACAACTGGAGGCAACCTGCTTATCTCACGCCTTCTAAAGACGTCTCATAGCTGATGTCCCGATCGGCTTCTTCTCCAGTGGCCCCATCCTTCGACATGCAGGTAGGAAACAGTGCTTAACGAAATAGTGAATGGGAAAGAATTCGGTGCTATAAAAATAACATCGTGAAATATAGGGATGTCCCTTGATTTTATGTGTATTCATGAAACCAAAAATCAGGAAACGGTTCTGGGAATCAGTCTACCATTATTAATCACGGCGAGTTTTGTGGACTCGGCCCATTAAAGTATGTGTTGCCTCCTGGGAATCCTCGCCCACGATTCGCCCGTGACTTCTAACAATAACAGCTTAGTAACATCACAATATTAATACGTGGACACGAAAACTACAGTACCGATTCTTAATATCAATTATGTAAGAAGACCAGTGGAACTTAGGTAATTCGAAAGGTACTTTCTCATAGGTGGCTGGCTCTGAGCACTATGGGACTTAACATCTGAGGTCATCAGTCCCCTAGAACGTAGAACTACTTAAACCTAACTAACCTAAGGACATCACACACATCCATGACCGAGGCAGCATTCGAACCTGCGACCGTAGCGGTCGCGCGGTTCCAGACTGAAGCGCCTAGAACCACTCGGCCACATCGGCCGGCTTTTCCCATAGGTACGAACAAAGAAAAAATTATGTGCGTTCGTAGCTGTTAAGAGTGGTAGAAGGAAGCAGATGATTTCGTATGTAAAATCTGCAATACGTGAACATTGAAAATTGAAGTTCTACCAAATTCTGTCCTACTTACCGATCAGATGCTGTGGTAGAAATGACACACGAAAATAACAACGTTTGGTGAACATGCATTCTAGAGAAGTTCATGTTTACATGGTTCATTTGCAGTAACACACACATACCAAGCAGATACAATGCGACAACTGCTAGTTCGATGACGTTGTCAACAGTGGAAATCAAAAATCGTAGTATCGAAGTCTGTAATTAACGTTGTACATTGGCGTCGTTATTTCGCTTCCTTTCCTGTAAGAATAACTTTTTGGTCATTTGCCACTCTCGCCAGAAAATTTGAAGCAAGCTCCTAATTCTTCATTTCTTCATTTGAACAACTACGACATCCGAGTTCCCTCATTGTAGGGAAATTATATTTGTTTTAGGCTATACCTAGGAAGAGAACGCTAACGGGTCAGAGCGAAAGACGCAGAGTTAGACAAACGCAATCTTTGTGTAAAGAAAATAGCGGAAATGTAGAGATTCATAATGATAGCGCAACTATTTTATAGAACAATACATTTAAATGCGCTCTTTAGGTAATTCCACATAACTTTGACAGCTACAATTGCGGTTTGATGAATTTATACTGCAGATTTTGTAATGCAAAACATTTTGCATTAGAGGTTTTTGTACATGATACATGCCATCCACATAGAAAAAAGTTAATTTGCCAGCATTAACACAAAACTAGTTTTTCAACGCACTTTATCAAGGATGCATTTCAAATGACCTGAGAATTCAAGAGAATTCAAATAATTATATCTATAATATACAAATGTTTCAATAACATAGAAATGACAGAAGAAAGTAACAACATTCCGTGAATTCTCATTTTCGGTTGGGTTGCCTTGCTTTTTTTTGGGGAAGGAGACCAGACAGCGAGGTCATCGGTCACATCGGATTAGGGAAGAACACGGAATGAAGTCGGCTGTGCCCTTTCAAAGGCACCATCTCGGCATTTACCTGGAGCGATTTAGGGAAATCACGGAAAACCTAAATCAGGATGGCCGGACGCAGGATTGAATCGTCGTCCGCCCCAATGCGAGTCCAGTGTGCTAGCCACTGCGCAACCTCACTCGGTTCTCATTTTGGGCACATCCATGTTTAAATGTTGCAAATCGTTTATTTGCAGTAACTTATGCATACCGAGTAACTTCAGTGCTACAACTGCTAGGTCGGTGATGCTGTCAGCAGTGGAAAACAAAATGTCATAGTAGCAAAGCTATTGGCGCCAACAGAGAGCCGGCCGCGGTGGCCGTGCGGTTCTGGCGCTGCAGTCCGGAACCGCGAGACTGCTACGGTCGCAGGTTCGAATCCTGCCTCGGGCATGGATGTGTGTGATGTCCTTAGGTTAGTTAGGTTTAAGTAGTTCTAAGTTCTAGGGGACTGATGACCTAAGATGTTAAGTCCCATAGTGCTCAGAGCCATTTGAACCATTTGAACCAACAGAGACTGTATAAACACTGTTTACTGGCGTGGTTCTTTCGCTTAGTTTTGTCTAAGTGTAAACGGCGAGAGATTCTAGAGCACTCTCACTTCTGATATGGTTTTATACTTCGTAATGTTCTTAGGGAAGTTTATTTTTTTTTTACTTGGTTGCTATCCATGGATACGATTTGACTTCATTCATATGATGAAATGGCTGGCAGTAATTAACAAAAAAATGTTCAAATGTGTGTGAAATCTTATGGGACTTGACTGCTAAGGTCATCAGTTCCTAAACTTACACACTACTTAACCTAAATTATCCTAAGGGCAAACACACACACCCATGCCCGAATGAGGACTCGAACCTCCGCCGGGACCAGCCGCACATTCCATGACTGCAGCGCCCTAGACCGCTCGGCTAATCCCGCGCGGCAGTAGTTAACACTCTTGCTTGTGTGCTCTAGTGAAGGAATAGCGTTAGGTTTACCTGTGTTCAAAGGATGAGGGTGCCGATTTAAACGACTGCAATAAAAGTGTACGGCGCCTGAGGGCCGAGGGGACTTTTTTTGCAGAACCTAGGTGAAACTATGCGGACTGCGGAGTTCCTCGGTCTCATTGTGCAGACACGTTGGATGGTGCCGGTCGGTCTGCGGCCGCGTCCAGGTAGGCTGACTAGCGCTGAGAAGTCGCCGCTGCTATGGACAGAGCATTGATGACCGGCAATAAAGCAGAGTATGGGCCCTTGTTAAGCAGGAAGCCGATGAGATGTCTGTGCGTTTCAGCGAATTTCCATGGGACATGTCAGTGGCGCCCAGACGTCCAGACTCTGCTACAAAACATATTTGAGAAGGCACGAGGCTTTTAGGGAGTTTATGGCCGTTGTTTGTAAAGTTCGAAATGGATGCAACAGGGCAGATAAGGATCTTTTTATAGAGGGCTGTGGTTCCATCCAGGTCATGCTACTATTAGCAAAAGACATAGCATAAACATGTGGGAAAGAGGCCGTGAAGTTGAATCTTTTTTCCTTTTTTTGCCCAATTAATTTTTAAAGTCGCTGATTGGTCAAATCTGTTTGTGCAGAGCAAGGGACAGTCTCCCTGCTTCGAGTGCCGTGCTCCAGCTCGTGATTGGCTTGGCTAAAGTGGGAGTGGTCTAAGATGCAAGTGTGCTAGGCTACCGAGCTGGCGAGGAAAGTGGAGAGAAAGAGAAGATGACACTCTTGCACTGCCACTTCGCTAGTAAAGAACTGCAGGTCTTTACCTAAAAGGTGAGACCTGTGTCCTTTACTAGTGTGCCACATAGCCTGTGCCAGTCACCATCTGAACCATGAGAGGTACTGCTTCTAGCATCATGCACACAACAAGTGATGCGTGGGTTTACTTATTTGTTCTGAGTCGGCCATCTAAACATTTGACATATTCCATCACGCATAGTCATGGCACGGAGTCAAATTGGTTTGGCAGACCAGCAAACGGGTCCACGTGCACACTGGAATCCACCGGGTTTCAGAGGCTCATAGGGAAGTACCTACGTCCGAATTAGCCGTACGCGAGACCGCGTACATGCATTTTTCGGTCGTGCACCATTAATAACAGATTGCTGCCGACCATTACTTCAGTCGCTGAGCGCATCGTGGTGTGACGCCCTGACCAGCAGGAGGGTAAAGTAATCGCTGCTACGGCGTAGGGCTCCAATATACGCTTCTCAGCACCCTACTCTTCGGAGCATTATTTTTCTTTTTGGAATAGTTGAGTATAGGTGCTTGATAGTAGCGTAGTTTTTGGACCATACCACGGATTCACGTGTATGAAGTCAGGTAAAGCGATTAGTTCTGCTTAGGGTCGCGTGATGATCCCCAGCTGATCACTTTGTTCACTATAGACCGCATATTAGTGAAAGCGTTTGTCAAATAAAAATGTTTGTATGACGCTTCATTAGCCATTTTTTTGTCTTGTGATGTTAAGTATGAATAAATCTGTTGTTATTTAGACCACAACTCCTCGCAGTGTTCTGATTAGCATTACCCTTGCCACTTTCATTGAAGTCATGATTACAATTGAAAGAAGTTTGCAACGGAATTAGGTTTGTTCTCATTGCCGCTGTTGCGATAAAAATTGAAGTAAGCTCCTAACTTTCAGTTTCATCATTTTGAATAGCTACGACTTCCCTTATTATATTTTAGGCTATGTCTCGAAGAAGAACACTAAACGGTCAGACTGAAAGACCACGAACTATGGAGATACAATTTTTGTGTTGACAGAGTAATAGGAATAATGTGGACATCGATAACGAAAAGTCTATTGTTGTTTTGAAAGGCAGTGTTCAGTTAATAACTAGGAATATGCTTACAAAAAAATTCAATTAATTATATAATACAATGGGCTTTCCCTACTTTATGAACACAGTATGTCGATACTAGTTAATTTAAATCTGTCTTTAGTCTTTTACGTGTGGATTAAAATTGTTATTAACAACCTATCAGTGTAAATAACGTCGGAAGAACAGCTGGAGAAGCGCATTGATATTTAAAGAATAAATATGAATGATGAAAATTATACTCCTTCGCTGCAAGTCACATATGTGAGGTCTGTATTTGTTCCAGCACGGTAAGGTACTGTTCTTACTCCTTGAGACCATCTTCCGCGTGACGCAACGTGTACACTACTAGCCAACTTAGAGCGACGTGAATCTTCCAATAGTGATTGTTAAAACGTAGCAATCAAACGTAATAAATTGTAGCCGGAGATGTGACATAAACGTCACAATGACATAGTCTCTAGGGGTTGTTAAGCCGTCGACACACGGACTGTGCTGTTGAACTTCAACGTTGAGCCTGCCGAGTACAACGTGATGCTGAACTCTCAGGAACGATGCGACTTGTGCTTACTGGGCGTGGGTGTCAACGTGGTGGGCGATCGCAACGAGCTCCAACGGCAGTTCTCCGCTGTATTTGGCTCGTAAATCTCACTTTTACGAAATGAACGGGAGCAAAATTCCTATATTAGCTCTATTAAAATGTACTTTTCTTCCTTGTCCGTGTGCTAGTCAGGTTGTTCTGTCTGAAGTATATATAAATAAAAACTTAAGCATCCCGAAAATATTATAAGACAAAAAGGAAAGTACCGTGTCCAGTTAGTAAGGACATCGGCTTATAAAAGTTCCATTACAAATAGTGCAATACAAATTTACAATAGTTCTCCATATACGATAAAAATTATTTCATCATTCTCACTTTTTAGTAAACCCGTAAGGTCATTCTAACTTGGTTAATCTTCCTTCACAGTAGCAGAATGGATCACAGAAGCTAAAAGAAAAAAAGGCAAACTTTCTTACTGCCCGTAGTGCAATTTGTCCTGTAAATTAAGCTAATTGAACAAACTCACCCCTCAAAAAAAGCGCACTTACATTTATATAACATCGAATACTATAGTATATACTTATATTAAACTAATAAGAAAGAATCAGAACCTATTGCAAACATGAAGGCTAGAAAAAAAATTGAATGTATTGAGACACGAACTACCACACTTCAGATCTTAGCCAGAAATCTGTGACGCCACTCAATGCACAGTAGTGACCACGACTGTTTAGTGACCACATCTGGCTTGTTACGTCCGGAAAGCTTTACTTGTAGCTACCTTACTAACTGAAATTTAATTTTAACAATTTGTACCAAGAACAATGTGTTTTTAATGGCTCCTCAACATGCCGTTGCTTTCAAATGGCATACTCTCACAATATATAAGTTACAATAATACTTTTACCACGAATATGACGTTTCTCGTCATTTTATTACAGCGAATAGTACGATTAATGACGGGTTTTCGAGAGCTCTGCAGTTTGCTGGTGCTCAGAAACGGCATATATAAATATGGGCTTCAACTGGAAGCCATATGGCGCCTGACAATTGTGCACTGAAGGGATATAGCGTCCATGTGACGTAGGTGGCGTTCTGCCATCTCATCGGTCAACGTTCAAACGCACGTTCAGGATATCTGACATTCCAGATATTTCTCTACACGTACGGAAAGACTCCCCAACTTGCTATTCCACGTTGTGACATCAGAAATTCGGCACGCACAACGCTTAAAGTTCGGATGTACGTTCCGTGTGCAGACGGCGTAATGGTCTCATTTCGACGAGGAAGAGAATCCACAAATCTATTAACGTATGTCATATCCAACTGAAGCCACACATCGATAATTACATCCCCTTGTTGTTGTTGTGGTTTTCTGTCCAAAGACTGGATCGATCGAGCTCTCCTTGCTACTCTGTACTGTGCAAGTCTCTTCATCTCCGAATTACTACTGCAACCTACATCCTTCTGAATCTGCTTACTATATTCATCTCTTGGTCTCCCTCTACGATTTTTACCTCCCCTCCCCAATTTACCTCCAGTACTAAGTTGATGATGCCTTAATGTCTGCCATCCGCGGTGGCCGAGCGGTTCTAGGCACTGCAGTCCGGAACCGCGCGACTGCTACGGTCGCAGGTTCGAATCCTGCCTCGGGCATGGATGAGTGTGATGTCCTTAGATTAGTTAGGTTTAAGTTGTTCTAAGTTCTAGGTGACTGATGACCTCCGATGTTAAGTCCCATAGTGCTCAGAGCCATTTGAACCATTTTGAACCTTATTGTCTCAGAATGTGTCCTATCAAAGGATCCCTTCTTCTAATCAAGGTTTTTTGTTAGTTTTGTTGATATTTCTAGTTTCCCCAATTCTATTCAGTACCTCCTCATTAGTTACACGTTCTACCCATCTAATCTTTAGCATTCTTCTGTAGCACAGAATTTCAAAGCTTCTAGTCTATTCTTGTCTACGCTGTATGTCGTCCACGTTTCACCTCCATGCAAGGCTACACTCCAGACGTAAACCTTTAGAAAATATTTACTATTACAAACAGTCTTGATCACGATTTATATTTATTAAGGTGACCGGTTTCGACCACTGCTGTGGTCATCTTCAGACCATTGAGTAGGAACTTCTTTCAGCTGGAGAATCACTACTCTTTAGAAAAGACTTCCTAACGCTTAAGTCTACCTTAGATGTCAACAAATTCCTCCACTTCAGAAACGCCTTTATTGCCATTGCCAGTCTACATTTTATATCCTCTCTACCTCTGCCATCGTCTGTCATTATATTGCCCAAGTAAAAGATGTCGTCTACTAATTTTAGTATCTCGTTTCCTAATCTAATTCCTTCAGGATCACCTGATTTAATTCAATTACATTTCATTATCCTTATTTTACTTTTGCTGGTGTTCATTTCGCGTCCTCTTTTCAAGACGCTTTCGATTCCGTAGAACCACCAAATTGCGCAGATACTAACTGCTGCGATTCATCCGCTGCTTCAAATAGCGCCAGAGTTTTCTTTTTCAAAAAAATGGTTCAAATGGCTCTGAGCACTATGGGACTTAACATCTGTGGTCATCATTCCCCTAGAACTTAGAACTACTTAAACCTAACTAACCGAAGGACATCACACACATCCATGCCCGAGGCAGGATTCGAACCTGCTACCGTAGCAGTCGCGCAGTTCCGGACTGAGCGCCGAGAACCGCGAGACCACCGCGGCCGGCTTTTCTTTTTCATTAAGACCGTGTGATTTAGCGGGTTTGTCGAGATGCTGTAGAGTGACTGCGGTTTTGTCAAACCAGGCACCAAACCTTGTAACTCCAGTTGTAGTAATTTTAGAAGATCGCAGTGTCAACAGCATAGCTGCTTGTCGTGAAGAAAGATTTATACTTGGTCACTGTGAGCATTTGAGTAAACATCTTGGTTCATGTTCACCTTAACCACACTGAGTGGACCCTTGTCATGTTACAATTAATACGTCTCCCCAGGACACCACAGAACCACCTTTTGCTGGAACTACAACCTCCACATATTGCGGACGAAACGTCTCATTGAGCCGTAAATGTATTTCCCACCTTGTATGATTACAAAAGGGAGAATTCCGCGACTCCTTGGGCCATACTAAACGGCTTCATCAGCAATCGTGATTTTATCTTGTTTGGGGTCATGAAGACGTGCAGCTTTATGCGCCGCTCTGACCAATAGTCTTCTGGCGAAGTATGCGAATCGCATGCAGTTCGCTTCGCAATGTCCGCTCACAAACATATTGAGTGGGCCTGCATTCACTAACAGCAGCAACTTCTGTCAGGTATGAAACCGACTGTGACTGACAAGACGTGACATTCGTCTTCAGTTCCTATCGATAGATTATGATATTTTTACGAGCACTGTTATTACGCCATGTTACATTGCTGTTTAGTACACCATTCTTTGCAGAGACGTTGGACAGTCCGCGTTGATGCAACAAATAGGACTAATTCATTCTCGGTAGAGTACGTCCAAACACTCTTTTACTGCCATTCTTTCTCATTTCCACGTTGACTCATGATTCCAGCCGGCCGGAGTGGCCGTGCGGTTCTAGGCGCTACAGTCTGGAACCGAACGACCGCTACGGTTGCAGGTTCGAATCCTGCCTCGGGCATGGATGTGTGTGATGTCCTTAGGTTAGTTAGGTTTAATTAGTTCTGAGTTCTAGGTGACTGAAGTTAAGTCGCATAGTGCTCAGAGCCATTTGAACCATTTAACTCATGATTCCATACGAACGATTGCCACATACCCACCACTCCATTATCACGAATTAAGTCAGCAGTATAGGGTCACCTGACCATCTGGTACCAGTTATGGATGTATTCGAACTCCCCAACTTTTAATGACCACAGGAAGGGTCCGTTAATCTCACACTCGGAACTCGGCAACCTTTTACGTAGGTAGCAAGACGGCCTGACCCTAGGTATGAGTCTTCGGGGGCGGTATTCTGGTTCTAACCGAATCCGTCAGTCCTGTAAACAGCAGCATCTCGCTAACATCTGTGCAGAATTACCTAGTGTATCGCTGTTTGGTTCAGATTAGTCATAGAAGCGGAAATTATGGCCGAAAGCCATGTTTTTTAGCCTGACACGGTTATAAATTCAAATCTTACATGCGATTTCTAGGAACAGAAGAACGCTGATGACGATGCTATGGCGAAATTTCGCGGTGTTATGTTAAATTATTTGCAGTAGTCTGTGAAAACTTATTTTTGCGTTTGGATGGTACTCATAATTACACACCTGTAGTAGAACGCTTTTTAAACACGAGAATGTTATGGAATTCTGTTAAAACAAACGGCGAAGGTTTGGATAAAAGACCAACAAACGTTATACGCAAAGACGTAGATGACAATCCGACAACCGTGAACACATTAACGAGGAAGGATGTAAGGTATATTCGCAACAGTATTGCGTTCGTTTGAAAAGTATGGCGAAACTGTCAAAATCCGCGGTGAAAATTCCGAGTTGCCGTATCACAGACGGAGGTGACAACTACAATAATGATAATATGGATAATGGTCAGGTTGCCTTTCAACCGACTTCAGTCTACAATAACTGTGTCAACAGGAAACTATATTGTTGGATGATACTTCTCAATATGTAGCGGAACACTTTCTCCAATTCTTCACCACCGACGATTTCTCTGCAGGTCCTTACATACCATCAGTGTTCAGTCTGTGTTCAGTCTTATGAAAGATAGGAAGAAGCAAATCTATTTGAACATTAAGTCATGTGTTCAAAACAAATTTAGGAAGAGGCAACTGTGTTTAATCCAAAAACGGTGGTAACTGACTTCGAGCAGTCCATCCATGAGACTACCTAGGTTGCCTTCCCGTCGGTGAAGATTATTGGCTCTCGGTTTCACCTGGCTCAGGCTTGGTAGGCACAACTATAATTGTTATTTTAATGTTCCCCTTATTACAGCTGAACGACAAACGACCTTAACTAGCATAGAATATTATTTGCCTTTTCTAAAAACACAGTAAAATACAGTTATTCCTAAAACTGTGTTATTCTTTCATTCTATTCATCATTCACCCTACTAAAGCTATCGCAGAACTTAAGAAAACTTACCGTTCAAATTTCAACAAACTTTTTTTTTTATTCGTGTGGTGAAAAATATAAACACTTGGTTTGGTTTCGGTGTACACTTCTCAATATGTTATGTGCTGAAGTACGTTCTTATACCTCAGAAGAACGTTGATATATTTACTAATTTTACACCGACCATTAGGAAGGTCGTGTGAGATACAAAAACATGAGTCAGATCAAGAAGTCATGGTTACAACGGGGGAGCGTGCCTTCATGTCGATTTGTGACAGTTTAGGTAAACAAGTGGCCTTTGTTACGGTAAACGAAACAGACTTGAGGAAGCTTCTGGTACTATAGGAACAGGAGAGTTAGACTTATAAGGGAACGTCACCAATTCGACATCAAGCTCCCAGGAGACAAAAATACAGTCGCAAGAGTTCAGGCCCAGCAACCGATCCCACGTGAAAATTTGGGCCTTAATGCTGATAGTACGCAGTTATAAGCTACAGGGTTTTTAACTTCCTTTTGCCTCGGTTGTTTGTGTGTCGCTCCACCCAAACAGAGCGCCAAGAGCTGTTGAGCGGAGCGACAACCCGAGCCCTCTGTTCTGGGAATGTTGAAAGTGTGGGAAGAGGAGGTGGGAGATGACACATCTGTCCAACGTATTTTGAAATCTTGTTCCACAACACAGTTACGGCCAGCCAGCGTGAGGTCACGATATGGCAATGTCACGTATATACGTGTTCAGTATGATTTATCAGTATTTTCGTATCGATATTCTGCAGTTTTATACACATGCCTCAAAAGCAAATTTAATAGACCTAAGCAGGTGAAGAATTATTACGAAATAAAGTTAGTTATTTTGGATTTACAATTTAACTATGCCAATCAATTTGGAGAACAACGCATCCCCTGCTAATGTAGCCTACTTCACTTTAACACTGTCAGCTTTAAAATCCAAAGAAAGTAGCACACAACAGTGGCGTTAATAATGAAATAGAGCTTCGTTACTTTAATGAGACACTCATTCTTTTCATTCAGTGACACCGCATTTGTGAATCGCAGGATAAGAATGGCAAAAGCAAAGAGATCTCTAGCACAAGCTAGAGGTTAGAAACCGCACTCTTCGACATTATGAACAAAGCATGTTAGCACTGTCACAATAGTATTTCATAAACCTTTTACTCGCCCTGCTGTACAGTACTTCGCCCTCGGGCATTGAGTGACAGTGGGACGGAGCTACTAACAAACAACCGGTGCACGCGAAATTTAAAAGCTGTATATTCAAACATTCATAGCTGCGTACTATCAGAATTATGGTTCAACTCTTCGCTTTGGATTGATTAATAAGCCTGATATCCTGCAAGTATCCTTTTTTCCTTTAAAGTTGGTGATATTTCCTTGTTAGACCTAGTTCCACCAAGGCTAGGTAGCGTATCGCGTGACGAGTTCCCTCCAGCAAACTCTATCAGCGGTCAGTTTTTCAGCTTCCTCCCAAGTCATGTAATATTTTGCAAAAGTTCAAATGGCTCTGAGCACTATGGGACTTAACATCTTAGGTCATCAGTCCCCTAGAACTTAGAACTACTTGAACCTAACTAACCTAAGGATATCACACACATCCATGCCCGAGGCAGGATTCGAACCTGCGACCGTAGCAGTCCCGCGGTTCCGGACTGAAGCGCCTAGAACCGCACGGCCACCGCGGCCGGCTGCAAAAGTTCGTTTCCGGGTATTACGAGGTCTTGCTCTGCTTCTGTACTCCTCCGTTAGCTTCCAAAACAGAGCTGATTTGGGAATTCTTGCATCTTTCATTCGTAGAACATGCCCTGCAAGCTTTAATCTTCTAACAACGACGATTTTATGCAGGCTTCATGGACCAATTCTTCTTAGCATGTCATCATCTGAAACGCGGTCACGATAGCTGATCTTCAAAATACGCCTACAGCATCGTCGGTGAGTTTGGTAGATATTCTGATACGTTAATGCGCAGCCGATTTACACTGGAAAAAAAATAATTTCCGGTTTTTACCACCAGGTGCAAATCTGGCGCTTGAATGGTTGAAAGACCTATAGAAATGTTTCCTTATGTAATTATCAGACAAGTGAGAAAAGCATAATGTTGATTTTGTTATTAACCGCCGCTTACACAGATTGTTCAGTGTGAGCACCGGAGACATCGACGAGATGGCGCATCCGTAAAACGACTTGATCAACAGTGGCTCTCAGCTGTTCAGGTTGAATCTGAACAACGTGTTTCGTGTATAGTGGCCTTCAAATCAGGCAGAGACCGAACATGTCCTTTTCGGTATCCACAGAGGCAAAAGCCACATGGGTTCAGATCAGGTGATGCTACAGGCCACGTTTGTGGAAGGCCGCACTAAGCAGATCTTTCAACGGGCCAGCGTCGTGAGGTGCTGCTCCAGTTGCGCCCTTCGAAAGCAGGAATCACATGCTGTACAAGAAGTGCAGACGTCACGGTTCACTGATAGGCCCTATGGGTGCATTTTATTCAAAGAGACCGAGAACAAAGGTGCCTGTGAATCCACACCACAGACAAATGGCGAGGGTAATAGCTCTTCGTGGACAACATGTGGTTTAATAGTAGCCCAATTTTTTTTTTTTTTTTTTTTTTTTGTCATCAGTCTACTGACTGGTTTGATGCGGCCCGCCACGAATTCCTTTCCTGTGCTAACCTCTTCATCTCAGAGTAGCACTTGCAACCTACGTCCTCAATTATTTGCTTGACGTATTCCAATCTCTGTCTTCCTCTACAGTTTTTGCCCTCTACAGCTCCCTCTAGTACCATGGAAGTCATTCCCTCATGTCTTAGCAGATGTCCTATCATCCTGTCCCTTCTCCTTATCAGTGTTTTTCACATATTCCTTTCCTCTCCGATTCTGCGTAGAACCTCCTCATTACTTACCTTATCAGTCCACCTAATTTTCAACATTCGTCTGTAGCACCACATCTCAAATGCTTCGATTCTCTTCTGTTCCGGTTTTCCCACAGTCCATGTTTCACTACCATACAATGCTGTACTCCAGACGTACATCCCCAGAAATTTCTTCCTCAAATTAAGGCCGGTATTTGATATTAGTAGACTTCTCTTGGTCAGAAATGCCTTTTTTGCCATAGCGAGTCTGCTTTTGATGTCCTCCTTGCTCCGTCCGTCATTGGTTAATTTACTGCCTAGGTAGCAGAATTCCTTAACTTCATTGACTTCGTGACCATCAATCCTGATGTTAAGTTTCTCGCTGTTCTCATTTCTACTACTTCTCATTACCTTCGTCTTTCTCCGATGTACTCTCAAACCATACTGTGTACTCATTAGACTGTTCATTCCGTTCAGCAGATCATTTAATTCTTCTTCACTTTCACTCAGGATAGTAATGTCATCAGCGAATCGTATCATTGATATCCTTTCACCTTGTATTTTAATTCCACTCCTGAACCTTTCTTTTATTTCCATCATTGCTTCCTCGATGTACAGATTGAAGAGTAGGGGCGAAAGGCTACAGCCTTGTCTTACACCCTTCTTAATACGAGCACTTCGTTCTTGATCGTCCACTCTTATTATTCCCTCTTGGTTGTTGTACATATTGTATATGACCCGTCTCTCCCTATAGCTTACCCCTACTTTTTTCAGAATCTTGAACAGCTTGCACCATTTTATATTTTCGAACGTTTTTTCCAGGTCGACAAATCCTATGAAAGTGTCTTGATTTTTCTTTAGCCTTGCTTCCATTATTAGCCGTAACGTCAGAATTGCCTCTCTCGTCTCTTTACTTTTCCTAAAGCCAAGCTGATCGTCACCCAGCGCATTCTCAATTTTCTTTTCCACTCTTCTGCATATTATTGTTGTAAGCAGCTTCGATGCATGAGCTATTAAGCTGATTGTGTGATAATTCTCGCACTTGTCAGCTCTTGCCGTCTTCGGAATTGTGTGGATGATGCTTTTCCGAAAGTCTGATGGTATATCGCCAGACTCATATATTCTACACGCCAATGTGAATAGTCGTTTTGTTGCCACTTCCCCAATGATTTTAGAAATTCTGATGGAATGTTATCTATCCCTTCTGTCTTATTTGACCGTGAGTCCTCCAAAGCTCTTTTAAATTCCGATTCTAATACTGGATCCCCTATCTCTTCTAAATCGACTCCTGTTTCTTCTTCTATCACATCATACAAATGTTCACTCTCATAGAGGCTTTCAATGTATTCTTTCCACCTATCTGCTCTCTCCTCTGCATTTAACAGTGTACCCTATAGAGTAAAATGTGCCTCGTCACGCAATAAAATATTGCCCGGCCACATGTCGTCAACTTCGATTTGTGCCAGAAACCGAGGAGCAAATTCAGAACGTTGCTGAGAATCATGGTGTTCCAGTTGCTGTACCGTCAGGGTCTACAGCTGATGGTAGTCCTCAATTGCAATTGCGAATACGTTTAATGTATTTCATAAGGCCGTAGTCGCCGCAGTGCAAGCATGTCCAAAGTAACTTCGCATCGTAATCAGAATAACACAGGCACTGCAATATCATATCAATATTTCGAGATCATCAGTGTTAAGAGTGTGCGGAAAATAGAAATTTTTGGGCATTACTTCTGACCATAGACCATAGACAACGCAATGGCTGATAGCCTTCACTTAACGACCTAGAGCAGCGGCTTTTGGGTAGAGTTGATAACAGACAAGTAGCACTGCATGAAATAACCGCAGAAATCAATGTGAGACGTATGGTGAAAGTATTCGTTAGGACAGCGCAGCAGAAAAATGGCTCTAAGCACTATGGGACTTGACATCTGAGGTCATCAGTCCCCGAGACTTAGAACTAATTAAATCTAACTAACATAAGAACATCACACACATCCATGCCCGAGGCAGGATTCGAACCTGCGACCGTAGCAGCAGCGCGGTGTCGGACTGAAGCGTCTAGAACCGCTCGGCACAGCGCAGCAGAATTTGACGTTAATGGGATATGGTGGCATTCGACCGACGCGATTGCGTTTACTAACGGCACATCGCCTGCAGCGTCTCTCTTGGACTCGTGACGATATCGGATGGACCTCGCGATTGCAGTTAAGAACATTCTAGACCAGTGGTTCCCAACAGGTGGTCCGCGGACCCCCAAGGTTCCGCGAGCTATGCCAGAGAGGTCCGCAAGACGCCATTAGAATAAAAAAAATATATTAAATACATTTCGTATGCTAACAGATTTTTTGTTTCGGCCGCTTCCTGCATGAGCAGAGCTTTAGCGAACGCTAACTTCTGCGTCTAGCGTCTTCCTAGAGTAAACTGACATTAGGACACTCCAGCGCAAAACTAGAATTAGACAGAGGCAAATAGTTCTGCTGTATGCCGTTAGACTGGGCGCGCTGCCTCTTTGCAGCTGACAACTGACAGTCACTTTACACAGAAACTCGCATTTCAAACGAGAATCGGCCAGTGTTAATTTATTGCCAGTGCTTTCACATACCGTGTTGTTTACATATTCAATATTCTGTATTAAAACAGTAGTGTTTGTAAAGCGTTGTTTTTCGCGGAAGCTACAGTTCGCGTAGTTAAAAATGAACCGTTGTTTAAAAAGTGGTTCGTTTAAACTAGAAAGGTCTACAGATGAAGAGGAAGACAATGCATTTTATGTGCAGGCAAGAAAGTCAGTGACTCTCGAACCGAAGTTGTCAGTGTCCATTGAACCTAAATCGTCGGCGTCCCTTGAACCTAACCCTTCCAGGATCAGTGTTAAGCTTACTAGAAAAATTAGAAAATATAACTCTGATTATTCGGAAATCGGTGTAATCGGCAATGAAAGCCTTTCGAATGAATGTATGAACCAGGAAAACTCCGGCGCCATCTTGAAACAAAGCACCCAGAGTACAAAAGTAAGTCATTAGATTTATTTCAAAAATAAATTAGGAGAGTTGAAAACATCTCGTAAAACAATTAACAAAAACACTGTTGTGCAAATGTAAATGAAAATGCAACCTTGCGTCTTACGAGGTGGTTCAGCTTGTTGCTAAATGTGGGAAAAACCACACAATTGCTGAGGAACGTACACTGCCATCAGCAATAATACTTGGCGAGAGAATGTTAGGTGATGCAGCTGCTGAGGTAATAGGAACTGTCCCGCTCTCAAATAATACTATTCAAAGACGAATTACTGATATGGCAGTTAACGTCGAAGAAACATTGCTGGCTAGACTTTGCATGAGTGACATGTATGCTCTACAATTGGATGAAAGCACAGACATATCAAAAAAAGCTATAATGTTGGTTTTTGCAAGATTCTTATGGGCGGACCAAGTGTTCGCAGATTTTCTTTTTTCATGCGAACTACTGCAGACAACAGCAGATGATATTTTTACTGCATTAAGTAATTATCTCAATGTCACGATGTTACCTCGAAAAAATGTGTAGGCTCGTCGACAGATGGAGCAAAGTGAATGGCTGGCAAAAAAACAGGACTTCTAGCTCGTATCAAAGCAGTAGCCCCTGAGGTGAAATGGACTCACTGTTGTATCCATCGTGAAGCCTTAGTAGCCAAAAGATTGCCTGAACCATTGCAAAAGATACTTAACGAAGAAGTTCAAATCATCAACTACATTAAAACTCGACATTTGCAATCCAGATTATTTTCTTTGTTTTGTAAAGAGATCGGCATTGAGCATGAGCAACTATACACCCAGATTTGAAGACAAAGGTTTTGAGCAATAATCAAAAATTTAACAATAACAATGAGGGTTAAATTGAAGAAGTTTTAAGCTCAATAATTTTTCAATAATGAATATGTCAATGTTTTTTCTAATTACCAAAAATAGAAAATGTATAAAAAGACTCTTAATTTGGCTTTTTAGGTACTTAATACTGTGATATGACAAGGTACCAATCATGCTCGATGAGGGGATCCTCCAGGAAATTTCGTTGGGAACCCCTGTTCTAGACGGTTCGAGCGAACAATTTGGTCACTCATATCGGCAGATATAAATCCCATCGAACATTTATAAGACGTGATCCAGAAGTCAACTCACGCACAAAATCATGCACTTTCGCAATTATGGATCGCTGTAGAGGTAGCATGCCGCGTCGAGCTGCTGCACTACGCCGGCAAAAGAAGGTCCGACACGATGTTAGGAGGTATGGCAGAGTTTTGTCACATCAGGGTATTATTATTACAAAAGCTTGTAAAGTAGATAAACGAACATCGAAATGTAGGTACTGCTCTTTGACTTTCACCCACCACGTAACTGAATGGGTTAATGGAGGAAATTTCCAATCCTCAATTTAGTAATGATTAATCTGATCCCATAATCTGTTGTGTTTACAAACACATTGGCAACGGCCTGGCCGCAGTGGATGCAGCGGTTCCCGTGAGATCACCGAAGTTAAGCGCTGTCGGGTGTGGCCGACACCTGTTGCCATTTTTCGGGGTGCACTCAGCCTCGTGATGCCAATTGAGGAGGTACTCGACCGAATAGTAGCGGCTCCGGTCAAAGAAAACCATCATAACGACCGGGAGAGCGGTGTGCTGAGCATACGCCCCTCCTATCCGCATCCTCTCTGAGGATGACACGGCGGTCGGATGGTCCCGATGGGCCACTTGTGGCCTGAAGATGGAGTGCTTACAAACACATTACTCTCTGGTAGCAAATTTTATCTATATGAACTGCTAGAAACAGCTGTCTACTACAGGATTTGATTTTTTTCTTATTGTGTTTGGGTTCTTATCTATAAATCGAACAAAAAAATACAACAAGCATCGACTGAAAATACACTGAGGTGACAAAAGTCGTGGGATAGCGAAATGCACGTATACCTGTGGCGGTAGTATCGCGTACACAATGTATGAGTGGGCAGTGCATTTGTGGAGCTGTCAGTTGTATGCAGTGGAGTAAGTTGTCAACAAGGCAGTGAGCAAGCTGGTGGTGTGTCCATAATGGTGTGGGCTATGTTTACATGAAATGGACCGGGTAATGGTTATATTGGATTATTTGGAGACCATTTGCAGCCGCCATTCATGGAGTTCATGATCCCAGAAGACGATAAATTTTTATGGATGGTGAAGCCCCATGTCGGCGGGCCACAATTCTTCGCGACTTGTTTGAAGAACATTCTAGACAATGCGTGATTCGTCCACCTATATCACTAGATATAAATCCCATCGAACATTTACGGGACATAATCGAGAAGTCAATTGGTGCACAAAATCCTGCACTGACGATACATTCGCAATTATGAACAGCTATAGAGACAGCATGGCTCAATGTTTCTGCAGGAGACTTCCAACAACATGTTGAGTCGACGCTACGTCGACCTGCTGCACTACATCTTGAAAAAAGAGATCCGACACGATATTACACTATTGGACATTAAAATTGCTACACCAAGAAGAAATGCAGATGATAAACGGGTATTCATCGGACAAATATATTATACTAGAACAGACTTGTGATTATATTTTCACGCAGTTTGGGTGGATAGATCCTGAGAAATCAGTACGCAGAACAACCACCTCTGGCCGTAAAAACTGCCTTGATATGCCGGGGCATTGAGTCAAACAGAGCTTGTATGGCGTGTACAGGTACAGCTGCCCATGCAGCTTCAACACCATACCACTGTTCATCAAGTGTAGTGACTGGAGCATTGTGACGAGCCAGTTGCTCGGCCACCATTGACCAGACGTTTTCAGTTGGTGAGAGATCTGGAGAATGTGCTGGCCAGGGCAGCAGTCAGGTGATACGCCAATATGGCGATGACGAATACACGGTTCCAATGTGCGTTCACCGCGATGTCGCCAAACACGGATGCGACCATCATGATGCTGTAAACAGGACCTGGATTCATCCGAAAAAAATGACGTTTTGCCATTCGTGCACCCAGCTTCGTCGTGAGTACACCATCGCAGGCGCTCCTGTCTGTGATGCAGCGTCAAGGGTAACCGCAGCCATGGTCTCCGATTGACAGTCCGTGCTACTGCAAACGTCGTCCAACTGTTCGTGCAGATGGTTGTTGTCTTGCAAACGACCGCATCTGTTGACTCAGGGGTCGAGACGTGGCTGCACGATCCGTTACAGCCATTCGCATAAGATGCCTGTCATCTCCACTGCTAGTGATACGAGGCCGTTGGGATCCAGCACGGCGTTCCGTATTACCCTCCTGAACCCACCGATTGCATATTCTGCTAACAGTCACTGGATATCGACCAACGCGAGCAGCAATGTCGCGTTACGATAAACCGCAATCGCGATAGGCTACAATCCGACCTTTATCATAATCGGAAACGTGATGGTACGCATTTCTCCTCCTTACGCGAGGCATCACAACAACGTTTCATCAGGCAACGCCGATCAACTGCTGTTTGTGTATGAGAAATCGGTTGGAAACTTTCCGTATGTCAGCACGTTGTAGGTGTCGCCAACGGTGCCAACCTTGTGTAAATGCTCTGAAAAGCTGATCATTTGCATATCACAGCATCTTCTTCCTGTCGGTTAAATTTCTCGTCTGTAGCACGTCTGTAGGAATTTTAATTGCCAGTAGTGTAGTAGGTACCTCATGACTTTTGTCACCGTGATCGCATGTATAAACTCATCGCTGCCGGTGGCGTCCCGTCATTTATGCGCATCAATATGCATTGTCTCTTTCCTTCGAGACTGATGTGCTTGCTTTTGCTACTGGAACAAGGTGTAGTTTGAGAAACACTGAGCTATACTGGTATTTATGTTCTTACCCACAAATTTAACAAAAAAATGTTACAAGCAGCGACTTAAATGCACTCTTGTGGGTCACCACTCTTTTCCACTGAATTCTTCAATCATTACCTGCACAGATAGGAATGCTGCGGATATCCGCGAATATTGACATCCGCGAATACCTTTGGTACTGATAGTAAAGGGCTGGGGTGAGGGAAGAGTGAAAATGCTGCAACCCGGTCCAAAGGGACTTAAAAGCGGAGGGAATCAATAGGAAAATGCAGTATAATGCTGTTGACGAAAACAGGTCGTTTCTAAACCACTGATTAAGTGAGAGGGTTGTACGCACGTTTATGTGAACAGTAGCGCGGCGTCCCCTGGGGGCCGCTAAACGCAGGGCCTGGGGGTGGGTTTGCGGGGGCGGGCGAGGCCAGCGAGGGTCCGCGCGGGTTGCCCCTCGGCAGGGCCGGCCAGATACGCATCTCCGCCGCTAATCATAATTGGAGCCCGGTGAAATGATCCGGAAAATTAAGGACGAGCTGCGGGGGCGGCGTTTCAACACCAGATGGCTCGACCGCCGTGATAGCATCTTTAATAAAGACAGGAAGTCAATAAGCAACGATAGGCGAGCGCGGCGCGGCCAGCATTGTCTAATAGCCGCCCGTCTCCGAGCCGCCCCAATAAACTTCCCTGTTTGTTAGTTTTGACAGATAATAACCTCCGTCCGGCGATTACCCCTTCCTTATAAATAATGTACGAGAAGGACGGGGTTCGTTGCAAATCAGCCCTGATCGCATGTATAAACTCACCGCTGCCCATGGCGTCCCGTCATTTGGACGCATCAGTATGCATTGTCTCTTTCCTTCGCGACCGATATGCTTCCTGTCGCTACTGGAGCACAGTGTAATTTGGGAAACACTGCGCTGTACTGGCCGATGATTATCACGACACGAAAAACAAAAGGTGTATCCTCTTGTCACAGAGTGGGCCTGCGAAAATTACCGATTTGAGACGAATCGCTAAGAATTATTTTCGAGTAGAGGCCACATCTCAAATTATCGCTCGTAGCGCCTAAGGCAGATGACTAGATCAGTCTACATCTTTCCACACACATACAAAAAAAAAAAAAATATTAATGAAAGGAAACGCCTAAGGCCTATACTGGATATTTCATTCGTTTATCGTGTAGCTATTTGCATGGAGAGAAATTTGAAATACATAACATAATAAGATGGGAACATAAAAACTGGGTTGATTAGTTCATACAGAGAAATGATGAAACAAGCATTTCGTTTAATAAGGGGAGTTGCCATCACGTCACAGACATCCGCCACGTTAGGTACCCCAAACACTAGCTTCTGGTGGGAGAGTGTAACCTTCCAAAAAAAAAAAATATTTATAACATCCACATTCAGTGTAACCTCCCAACAGTTTACTTCCATAAGCTCAGAATACTCGGAATAATAGTGGTGACTAATCTCTCAATGAAACTGTGACTCATATATAACCTTTCAATAATTAACTGACTGTGAACCTAAACTGGTAAATCTGACGTCAGCAATGCTGCGTCATGGCCCTGAAAAATCATTCTGAATAAACTGAAAATTCATACCTCAGTGAAGTCGCCGGATAACGCGTATATATCTGCTACTATAAGAAATTTTTACAGGCACAGCCCAGTGCAATGCTGGCCACTAGATTTCTCATGAATAAAAAGAAACAACTGGTTTTTCTTTACGATAATAGGGATGACCATGGACTGGAGAAATCAGTAAAATCTCTGAATTCAGATGAATGAGTGTCAAAAGTTAGTTTTAAAAGAAAGATTATTATTAAAAGATTTTTAAAAAAAACATTTACATGGGACTTGATATAACAATAATACAAAACCAGTTGCTACAACTTACATACGCGCCCGGCTGCTTTTACCTTATACTACCTCCCTCAGGCACCGCCATCGCTCCCCACGACCGGCCCCAACAACTCCACATCTCCCACTGCCAGCTGCTACTACTGTAACCGACACTGCTCCTACAGCAGCCGACACTGCTTTCTGGTCTGCGATTCTATTGTAGCTTACTTATCGCAGGCAGCAAGTGAGCAATCCATAGAAATTACATCTGCCCGAGTGCGCTAGCAATAATTTCCTTAGTCATGGACCTCTTACAAGAGTTTTGATCAAAAATGTCACATTGCGTCAATTACGAGCATATTAATCATTATGAGCACAGTCTAAAGTGTAAAAAACCCTCGTTGAAGCGTCACATGCTTCAATTCTTGGTTATCCGAAATGTGTAACAAAAACGACGTGAAATGTGTGTTATTACTGAGTCAAATGTGTTATTCACGAAAGCACTGTGACATTTTCCATCCAAAAGAACTGTTGCGCACACACGACAGAAATTAAGAACAAGAAGCGATCATCTGCTAATGGTTTGGGACATGTAACATAGCGGCGCCTGCTTCGGAGCAATTTATAGCGTAAGCTTGTAGCGCAGCATCTAATTACTATACTGCATTGTTTTATTTTGGGCACGTAAATTATCGGAGTTCCACACGTGCACTCATGTACAATACTGAATAAGTTTCACTCTGGAATCTTTCTCCTCAGGTATTATTCGGATAATTATGCCTCTTGTAATGGCGATTAATTACATCTGGCAGAGCTTGACAGGAAAGCACATAATTCATTGAACCGATTACACCAAACTTATCTCTCTTGCATTATCCTCGTCTCCTTAGACACGAAGACGACTCAACTCCCGAAAGAGTAACAAAATATATACGAGGACTGTCCAGAAAGTAAATCCCGATTGATCGCGAAATGGAAACCACAGTGACAATCAGAAATGTTTTATTTGTAACAGTTAGCTATACCTTCCAGCTACTTCTCTACGTAGTCGCCGTTCTGACTTAGGCGTTAGTCGTAGCGTTGTACCAACTTTCCAGTACCCTCATTATAGAAGACAGCCACCAGCGCTTTCTGCCAATTCTCTACGCTGGCCTATAGCTCGTTTTCTGTGCCAAAATGTCTTCAAAGCCAGCATGTGAGCAGAGATGAAACTCAGAGGGAGTCAATTCCGGCTGTATTGTGGGTAATCAAACATTTCCAATTGAAAACGATGCAGGAGCATCTTCACTGCCCCTGCGGAATGCGGCTGATAATTGTCTTGAAGATGAAACCGCACGACAGTTATGTAATGTTGGCTGCATAGCTTCAGGCGAAATTTCTCACCAGGTCCTCGTACTTGGCGGGAGGCACTATTTTCTAGACATCTTTACGCGCTCACTGTGAGCTTAGGAATGTGAAGAGAGACGTGATGCTATATAGGGACATACTAGAGACACTGCCCAACACATCTGTGCAAAGCTTTATCGGATTATCATAGTCATTTCCATTTCGCGACCGATCGGAACTTACTTTCTGGACATCCCTCGTACATTGTCTTGCTATAGGTCACAGAGAGCAACATGTTTACATTGTAGCGTAATGAAATGAAGCTGGTATGCTGAAGCTGTAAAAATGAAACTTAGGTACCACAGTCTAGATCATACTTCGCAAACCACTGTGAACTGCATGGTACACAGGACTTACCATTGGCCATTGCGTTCCATTCGCTTGTAGAGCGCGCGAAAAATGCCTCTGTGTGTGCGGTAGTTCAGACTAACCTTGACTTCGCCCTCCCTGAGGGAGCTGTACGTAGGAGGGTGTAATATTCCCATTGGCTCTCTACTTACTATTGCTTCTTGAATCTTTGTAAGTACATTTTCGCCGGGTGGTTGGCATCTGGCCTCAAGTTTCTGTCCATTCAGGATTTTAGGCATTTCCATGGCACTCTCACGTGGATCAAATATACCTGTTATTCGTGCTAGTCTTCTTTGTAAACGTTCCGTTCTCACTCGTAAACCTATTTGTTGGTCTAAGTCCCACACACTTGAGCAATATTCTAGGATTGGATTACACGAGTGTTTTGTAAGAAATTTCCTATCTAGACTGACTGAATTACACCATTATCTTACGAATGAAGTGAGGTGTATCATTTACTCTAGTTATGATTGAGCCTATGAGTACATTCCATTTCACATCACTACAAATTGTTACATCCAAGTATTTGGATGAGTTGGCTGATTTCAATTGCCTCTTTGATGCTGTAGTCACAAGACGTCATATTTTTGCGTTTTTTGAAGTGCTTAGCTTTACACTTCTGAACATTTCAAACAAACTGCCAATCTTTGAACCACTTTGAAATCTTATCAACGACTGCCTGAATATTTGTTCAGCGTTTTCAAACAGTACTTCGTTATAGACAACTGCATCTTTTGCAACCAGTCTGAGGTTAGTACTGTCTGACGCGTCATAAATGTACAACACGAACTGCAAAGGCCCCAATACATTACTCTTGGGCGCGCATAGATTTACTTCTTCGTCTGTCGATGGCTTTCCCTCGAAGATAACATTAAATCCCCAATCCAATTACAAAAGTCTTTTGGAAACATGGTCCCTGGGGTAGCCGCCATTTTTTCATTACTGACACCCTTGGGAGAATCAGCCAAGACAAAACTATTCCACCTGGTGCACAAGATTCACTGACGGAAAAAATCGCAACTTAAAAAATTATTAATGTGGAGAAATGAAATTTCGCGAATATATTTGTCTATGTAACATATTTAAGTATTAACACTGCAAGATCACAGGACAATGTAAATACGAGATAAGACACTGACAATGTGAAATGCTGGTACTTTAATAACCGGTGTAACCGGCAGAATATTGAATCAATGCTTGCAAACGTGCATGTATTGTGACGTACACGTGTAGGACGTCGATTTGTGAGATGAGAGTTCCATGCATGTTGCACTTGGTTGGTCAATACAGGGACAGCTAATGCTGTTTGTGGATAACGCTGGAATTGTTGTCCGATGACGTCCTGTACGTGCTCGACTGGAGACAGATCTGGTAATCGAGGAGGTCAATAAAACATGTCGACACTCTGTAGAGCATGTTGAGTTACAAGAGCGGCATGTAGGAGAGCGTTATCCTGTTAGAAAACACCCCCTGGAATGCCATTTGTGAATGAGAGCCCAACAGGTCGAATTATCTGAATGACGTCCATATTTGTAGTCAGGATATGTAGGATAACCACGAGAGTGTTCCTCGTGTAACACGAACTCACCCCAGACCACAACTCCAGGTGTCCGTTCAGTGTGTCTAGTTCAAAGCAGTATGAGACTTAACATCTGAGGTCATCAGTACACTAGACTTAGAACTACTTAAACCTAACTAACCTAAGGATATCACACACATCCATGCCCGAGGTAGGATTCGAACCTACGACCGTAGCAGCCGCGTGGTTCCAGACTGAAGCGCCTAGAATCGCTCGGCCACGGCGGCCGGCAGTGTGTCTAGCATACAGACAGATTAGTTGCAGGCCCTCAGCTGGTTTCCTTCTAACCAACACACGGTCATCACTGGCACCGAGGCAGAAGCAAATTTCATCAGAAAACACAACAGACCTCCACCCTGCCCTCCAGTTAACTCTCGCTTGACACCACTGAAGTTTCAAATGGCAGTGGTTTGGAGTCAATGTTGGGGTCAATGTACAGCACGCTACAGGTTGTGTGGCTCGGAGCTGTCCTCTAAGTAATCGATTTGTAACAATTCGTTGTGTCACTGTGGTACCAACTGGTGCTCAAATTGCTGCTCCACATGCAGCATGAGCCAGAACCATACGCTGAACACGGTGGCCTTCCCCCTTGATACTGCCACGTGGCCGTCCGGAGCCCAATGTTCTTGCAACCTTACATTCTCTTGACCACCGCTGTCAGCTATGATGTGCAGTGCCTACATTTCTGCTAAGTTTTTCTACAATATCGCAGAAGGAACATCCAGCTTCACGTAGCTCTATTACACGAATTGGTTCAAACTCCGAGAGGTATTGCTAATGGTGCCTTTGTGGTCTTAAAGGCATTGTTGACTAACATTAACTCACCATATCCAGTCTCAAAGGTGCCTAACGCTCACTCCCGTTACAGAATGTACTTAAAGGAAATCTGACTTGCATCCTTATAATGGCGCTACTAGAACCATTCTTGTGCGAATGGCACGAAATTTGAATAGACATCGTCTTTCAGATACAGAAACATGCCTACCAACTTTTATTATGTCTCACAACTACTTTTTGGCGTTGCGACTGTCATTATTTCGTCAGTGTGTATGAGACAGGCGAAATACATTCAGTTTGATGTAGAAAACAGCCAAAGTTGCGAAATTCAGGTCTTTTTAAGGGATAATTAATTGAAACCCTCAGCTGCCGACAGGTGTTGTTGTCAAACCTTGATGGGGACAGCTGAAAATGTGTGCCCCTGCTGGGACTCGAACCCGGGATCTCCTGCTTACATGGCAGACACTATATCCATCTGAGCCACCGAGGACACAGATGAACAGCGTGACTGCAGGGACTTATCCCTTGCATGTTTCCCGTGGGACCCGCATTTCCAACTGTCCACAATCTACATACGTAATGTTCCTAATAGATACTTTGCCCATCCACTCGTTACTCGCGCCCACTTAAGTAAGCCATGTAAGCAGGAGATCCCGGGTTCGAGACCCGGTCGTGGCACACATTTTCAGCTGTCCCCATCAAGGTATGTCAACAACACCTGTCGGCAGCTGAGGGTTTCAATTAATTATCATTTATTCTAGAAAAGCTGCACGGTCATCAATGGTATCTGTTCTTTCGAGAACAGCTACTATCTTCATATCAGGTCTTTTTATTTACGTGATGAATAGGTTCGCTGTATGGTGGTACAACATGCAATGTGTTGTTTTCATGAGCAATAAAAATGTCGGAAATGATGTTTATGTTGATCTCTATTCCAATTTTCTGTACAGGTTCCGGAACTCTCGGAACCGAGGTGATGCGAAACTTTTATTGATGTGTGTATAATTTATCTGAAATCATCCAGGGGCACTTGTGTCTTAGTCATGTGACAGTTGGCAGGACAAACATACAACTGCATGCTGGAAATCCAGAAATAACTTCAGACTTCGATAAGAATGTAATAATTTCAATTCCAAAGAAAGCAGGTGTTGATAGGTGTGAATATTATCGAACTATCAGTTTAAAAACTAAAGGCTGAAACGTACAGACAGTAATTATTTATAGAGAAATGGTAAAATCTACATAAGCAGAACATCAATTTGGGTTCCACAGAAATGTAGGAACATGCGAGGCGTTACTGACCCTACGACTTAGGCCAGAAGATAAGTTAAACAAAGTCAAACATACTTTTATAGCATTTGTAGGTTTAGAGAAGCTTTCGACAGTGTTGACAGGTCTACATTCTTTGAAATTTTGAAAGTAGAAGGCACAAAATACAGGGAGCGAAAGACTGTGTTCAAGTTGTACAGAAACTAGACTGCAGTTATAAGACTTGTGGGACACGAAACAGAAGCAGTGCTTGAGAAGACAGTGAAACAGGATTCTACCCTATCCCCGATGTTGTTCAGTCTATACACCGAAAAAGCAGTAAAGGAAACCAAAGAAAAATTTGAAGTAGGAGTTAGAATTCAGGGAGAAGAAATTAAAACTTTGGGGTTTGTCGATGACATTGTAATTCTGTCAGAGACGGAAAAGGACTTGGAGGAGGAATTGTACGGAGTGGACAGTGTCTTGAGCGGTGTCCACACAAGATGAACATCAACAACAGCAAAACGAGGATGACGTAATGTAGTCGAAATAAATCAGGTGATGCTAAGAGAATTAGGTGAGGAAATGAGACCCTTGAAATAGTAGATGAGTTTTGCTATTTGGATAGCAAAATAAATGGTGGCCGAAGAAGTGACGATATAAAATGTAGACTGACAATGGCAAGAAAAGCGTTTCTGAAGAAAAGCGGCCTTGGGAAATTGGGAATTTCCTTCCAATGTTGGCCACCACCCCAAGCATGCAGTTCCAGAGCCTGCTGTTGAATTATACCGTGGAATCTGCACAACGTACTAATATGAATATTTCAGCATTGGTCGATACCTGATTCATTGGAACCGCTTGAGCTACTGATCTGTAAATGTAATCATTTCATGTACTCCTGCAACAATAAATCTTGTGTCAGTTGCATATCTCTGAGAGGGTATAGTAATTTTTTTCCAGTAGCTTATTTGTGCAAGATTGCATGTGATTGCAGTCTGGGTATGTAAGATTTACTTTTGTGTTAAGATTTCTATCTGAATGGATGGTGATATGCAACCGTTATCCTACGAATGTAAGATATGTTCTTGAACATGAAGCTTGAGTAGTGCTTGCGCGTGCCGAGTTTTTGTTTTGAATTTTTGGTTTTGTCGTATTTTGTCCGCTGACACTATGTTTCAAATACGCTTTTGGAATCTAATGGGATTTGTACTGTAACAAATGAAGATAGCTAGACCGAAGCTGAGTTTTTCAATAAAATGTTGTTTTGACAAGCTATTTTTAGCTTTAATTGCAAAATGTCATTAAAAAACAAAAACCAAAGAGGAATACAGTCTGCTTTCGAGCAAGAACTGTATACAGTATGTGAATCAACTCGTGTTACATTTTGACGGACTGGTAATATGTTGCAGGAATCGCCGAGGAGAGTTCATGCCACGCTGAAGTTTTGGGGGCGGAACGGGCGGGAAGCGGCACACTTGTAAATCGATGTTAGGACCTCGCCTGGCAGCCCGTCCGCGAGATGGCAGCACCGTTCACGCGGCGTTAATTGCGCTGTCCATCACGGTAATTCATTCGGCATCTGTTCTCTGCCTAAGTTTTTTCTCCACCGGCTGACAGCTAATCCTTCACAGTATTAATCTCGCCTGTGACGTGAGAAGCAAAAGAATTTCAGCGTTCTTGCTGTCTGGAAAATTTTAGCTTTTACTATTAGCGTAAGTCCCATCAGGAGGATTTCACAAACAAGGTTTTCGTTTTATTCGGAAATCGGTACCACCAATAATTTTCTGGTTAAACTGACAAAAATAATTTCCTGGTTGAATAGATAACAGCTGTAATTTTTCTGTTACTGAAAATGCATGACGTTTCATCAACAGAAGAATCATGGGGCAAGAGGGCTACTCTCCGTTTGAAGCGAATTTTTGAGGGTAGCATCCTAAGTATTGTGGGAAGGACATAGTTTTCGGCGTGAACTATAACTGAAGCTGTGTTAGTCGTAATGAGTTTCAGGCGATTGTCTGCGACGGATAATGTCAATCTTTTTTGTCTTTTTTTAAAATGTGTTTCTTCTGCTGTTTGGTTATTTGATCACGGCTTTGTTTGTGAAGAGATTTTGACATATGTCTGTATTGTGATATCAATGGTTACTTTCAGTTTTTCTTGACCTTATCAAGAGCTGAGCGAAGACAGTGATTAACGAACGTCCCTTGTCGTTCGTGTGATCTCGGTCGCTAACTTAGCTTGAGCATCGTATCAGAAATTTGGTTTCTCTACAAAACCACGTGAAACGGACATAGTCAGCTCTGTCCAAAAGCCAGGACAGTGGCAAAACGTACTTTTGCAATTCGTGATCTTGTCAAGGTTTTATAAAGTTAAGTTGGACTCCTGTGATAACATTAGAAAGCTGAACTTTGATGGTTAAAAGGGAGCTGCGCCAGAAGTTCTAAAATAACTCATGATACTAGAGGCAAACATAAGTTAAACGGAAAAATGGATCTCGAGAAAGACTACACTAGAGGCAACTGACGAACCTGAAAGAGACGCTAACTGTGCACTCATGGATGTCCAGACATATTAAACATATGTGATGTCATTCGGTGCAGTAAAATGATCTGCCTGTTGCTTACGTATGGACCAAACACTAAAGGAATGATAGCCAAATGAGGTTTTGCGGGGTATAGCAATGTATAATTAGTGTATATAAATGATAAACAGTGATTGTCGTAAAACAGTCTTCAGAATTACACGGTGCTGCGCGGGGCAGCCGGGCGATCTGAGGCATCTTGTCACGGTCCGCGCGGCTCTCCCCCGCCGGAGGTTCGAGTCCTCCCTCGGGCATGGGTTTGTGTGTCGTCCTTAGCGTAAGTTAGATTGAGTAGTGCGTAAGCTCAGGGACCGATGACCTCAGTAGTTTGGTCCCATATGACCTTACCACAAATTTCCAAATTTTCCAAGAATTACACGAAAAATATCAGTGATCTAACTCAACGTTAATCTTTTTCAATGGAACAAACCCCAGCAATAAATTCGACTGACACCACAACAGTGTTGGACAAGAACTGATTCGCAGTAATCATCAATCTAGTGAGATGTAACAATCCTGTAGTCGAAAAGATCAGTAGCTATAGTACTAAATACCTGCTGCACAGTTTGACGGAATGCATCTTTGCCAACAAAATGAAACTACAAATAAACATTATATTCGTGCGTTGTTGAGGCGCTTAGAAGTTATTACGGCATTTGTTGGTGTCGCATCCACGCTTGTATCTGCCTTATGTCGAACATTTATAAACAGAACACTAATTAATGGATGAGTGAACGCTTTAGTGAGATATTAAAAAGCTTATTTTAACAGAGATAAAAAAAATTCGCAGTAAAAGTTTTATTAATACGAAAAATGTGGTCATAAATTGACCTACCTTCGTACAATTTTCAAACAACACAATACGATACACACGTTTGTAAAGTAGACCTGCGTACAACACATTGTATCCGTATGTTATAAGACAGGTATAAAACTGTTATGTCAAAGGGACACTCGCTTCCGGAAACCTGTGAAAGGTATTTGTTATTGTCGACAATTCAGAAACATAAATCTGTGAAAATTCAAAGGAGTTCTTCATTTTCCGGCCGCTGTGGCCGAGCGGTTCTAGGCGCTACACTCCGGAAGCGCACGACTGCTACGGTCGCAGGTTCGAATCCTGCCTCGGGCATGGATGTGTGTGAAGTCCTTAGGTTTAAGTAGTTCTAAGTCTAGGGGACTGATGACCTCAGATGTTTAAGTCCCATAGTGCTCAGAGCCATTTTTGAGTTCTTCATTTCTGTAAATGCTGGCACACATTGTGCTGCCAAACACAAAGTTTGTTGACCACTATACGAGCGTAATTTCATGAATGGACTTGAAGAAATGGCGGAAAAATTCGGCTTATATTTGGATTTGGGCGAGGGGACTGGGAGACTGGGAGAGGGGGGTGGGGGACACCAGCTCTCACAATACGCTCTTACCCTGGTGGTCTACGTTCACTGCGGCATCTCAGAATTTATAAATGACATGAAGATCTCTTCAAGGACCATCCTCATTTATTAGTACATAATTTTCCATTTTCGTTTCCAATGGCCTCGCTCATTGTAAAGGATACTTTAATTCCCACCCCCATCTCGCCTTTAAAAAAGGAACAACACTTTTACTCTTTATTCTCATTTCAGTCACTAACCTTTATACTTGTATACAATATTTAATTTTATAACAACTCTCACATATTATTTCTTTGCATCTATTTGCATAATATCTTCTGTCACCACGAACAAATACGAGCAGAGCCTGAATTATTCATACGCGGGTATCACAGATTGTTATACAAATTAAATCAGTAATTTTCAGTACTTAACTATTGTCTTTATTCGATGAGTTTCGACGAGACTGTTGGCTCAGCAACTATTCGTGCTATTTGTGCTTGCAGGAAGATACAAAGGTTTTGGTTTAAAATATGTACGTTGAAATAACTTTTTGCACGCGCTTTATCCTTCACATAGAGCGTTTAGTCCTCTTCATTACGAGACATCACAATATCAACATTCAATTGTGTCTAAAACTCAGAAGACGGCATGACACACACAGTACAATAACTCCCCGCCAATCACACACATCAATAACTTCTCACACCGTCAAGAACAAAGATAATACACCTGTCAAAGAAATTATTTTACATAAAACATTATTTACTTATCGATATTTTTTTTAAGTTTTTTAAAAGTTTATAATGAACCGTTTCAATACTAATGACTTCAAACAAAAATAAAACTGAATAAGTAAATTCCGAAATATATCGAATATATCAAAAATAATTAAAATTTTGGAATAACAATAAAAGTCGTGTTATTGATGTTAGATCCATGTTTGAACACATATTCTGTATGTACGGGCACAAAATTATTTTATTAATGTCACTAAAATTGTACGGAAAGCGAAATTACAATTTCGAACTTGTCTGTATCCTACAGTAAATTTTCAGAGTAGGTTGAATTGTGATCCAATGCATCAATTTAGATGTTCAGTGCCATCATAACTGGCGGGGCGTGTTGTTACGATGTTCATTATTGCCCCTGAGGCTCTGCTATTGGTGCTGTTTCTGGTGGAGGTGTCCCAGGAGGAGTAGCCTATATTTGGGGACATACTATTACGAGGAACACGATTTCAATTGGCTTACGGGCACTGAAATAAATCAATGGTGAAGGTTGAAAATTTGTGCCAGACTGGAATCTTCCACCTCTCTGAAAGTGTTGCCTTAACCGCCTCGGCCATGGTGGACCCAATCTCCAACCTGTCGCACACAATTAGCGTCCCCGTTCATTAGTCGTACTGCTCGTAGCACTCGCTAAGTCCCTTAGGGGTTCAGAAGATATGGTGCATCCGCACTGAAAGTACAGGGTGACTTTCAAACCGCTGTAGAAATAACATCACTGGTCAGAATGAAGTCAAATTGACCGGAATATTATCGGAGAAGGTGGAAAACGAATGGCAGAAGGAAACTAAATAGCTGCAAATTGAAGCAATAGATAATCATAATTTAATAGTGGTCGACTACAAATGACAAATGAATCATACAACAATGCCTAAGGTGTACGTTTGATGTTAAACAAACTATACACCGGATGGGAATAATCGCTTTTTAATTTTAATAAAAAGCATCAATCACAGCAGTTTTTAATTTTCTTAAGGTCAAAAACGGCATAAAAAACGTAAATCAGAATCCAATCGGATTAATAATATCCGCGTGACTGGCACAAAACATGTTCAATATACTGACCATCGTTTTCTGCAACAAGTTGAAATCGAGAAACAGCATGTTCCACAACTGATCGAAGTGTTTCCGGGGTCACGTCCAGAATGTGTTGCACAATGCGTGCCTTCAATGCAGCTATGTTTGCAATCGGAACGCTGAACACAACATCTTTCAGATAGCCCCACAGCCAGAAGTCCACACGGATTAAGATCAAGTGATCGAGACGGCCAGGCTCTGGCAAATGGCGGCTCATAGTTCTAGCATTTCCGAAATGGCACTTCAGCAGCTGCTTATTTGGAATGTGCGGAGGTGCGCCATCTTGCATAAAAATGATCCCATCCACACATTCCCGCTGTTGGAGGTCTGGAATGACGTGGCTGCGCTAAAAGACACTCATAGTGCTTATCATTGATGATACAAGTAACAGCACCTGTCTCTTCGAAAAAATATGGCCGTATGATAAATGATGCCATAAACCCGCACCACACAGTGGGCTTTTCAGGATGAAGTGGTACTGGTTGATTTGCTTGAGGAGTTTCCGTTGCCCATATACAACTATTCTGTGTATTGACATATTCTGTCAGATGGAAGTGGGCTTCGTCTGTCCACAAAATCTTCCACGGTCAATCATTGTCCATTGACCTGCATTGCTGCGGCCACTGCTTCCACTGACGTCGAATCAATTCGTTTCCTCCCTCTACCACGTTGCACCCCAACACTCGTCTTTTCGAATTTCCGAATCATTTTTCCCAAACCCATGGCAGTCATCGGACCAACGCCTTTTTTCAAACCCATCAGTGTCCGGAACTTCTGCACAGTCATCAGTCTTGTATACAGCTTTACAAGCAGAGGGCGATCGTGCATTGAGACAGCATGGCAAACGTCGCAGACGCAAAAGGAGGAAAAGCCGTGTACTCGGCGTGTTTATACCAACTTCAAAAAAATGGTTCAAATGGCTCTGAGCACTAAGGGACTTAACTTCTGAGGTCATCAGTCCCCTAGAACTTAGAACTAGTTAAACCTAACTAACCTAATTACATCACACACATCCATGCCCGAGGCAGGATTTAAACCTGCGACCGTACCGGGTTCGCGGTTCCAGACTGTAGCACCTAGAACCGCTCGCCTACTCCGGCCGGCTATACCAACTTCAATGGGTCGTGCGCATGACAGGTATTTTCATTTATGTATTCTGACACATATAGCGCCATCTATTGATCAGTTTTCACACTATTTATTTCTTCTTCTTCCATACGTTTTCCCCCTTCTCCGATAATATTTGGTTGCAATTTGACGTCATTCTGGCCATCGGTGTTATTTGTACAGCGTTTGAACGTTTAATTATAATCACCCTGTACATAGAGGCGTCCTTGACCATACATGCACAGACGCAAAAAAATAGCAACACCAAAAAAATAATTAATGTAGAGTAATGAAATCTGGTGAATATATTTGTAAAGGTAACATATTTAAGTGATTAACATTGCAAGATCACATGTTAATGTAAGCGGGAGATAAGCCATTGCCAGTGTGAACTTCTGGTACATTAGTGACCGCTGTAACCGCCAGAATGTTGAATGCAAGCACGCAAACATACATGCAGTATGTTGTACAGCTTCCAGATGTCAGTTTATGAGATGGAGGTCCACGCCGGTTGCACTTGGTCGGTCAATACTGCGACGGTTAATGCTGGTTGAGGATGGCGCCGGAGTTGCCGTCGGGTGATGTCCCATATGTGCTCGATGGAAGACGGATCTGGTGATCGACCAAGCCAAGGCAACATGTGGACACTCCGTAGAGCACGTTGGGTTACAACAGTGGTACGTGAGCGAGCGTTATTCTGTTGGGAACTACTCCCTGGAATGCTGTTCATGAATGGCAGCAAAACTGGTCGAATCACCACACTCACGAACAAACTTGCCGTCAGGATGCGTGGGGTAACCCCGAGAGTGCTCCTGCTGTCATACGAAATCGCTCCCCAGAGCAACACTCCTCCATCATTCTAGGTCAACAGGAAGTACTCTATAGGTTCTGATGAGTCAACTTGATACGTATATCCATTCCTGAGAAAAAGGGGTCTTAACAGACGGACAGACAGACAACAAATGGAAAAAAAAAATCGTGTGCTGAAATTACAGATTTACGATATTCGGATTTCTTCCTTCAGTTGTACCATGAAACCTTGCTTCGCGCTAAATTTCATGGCTCTAGGTCAATTGTAAGTACATTATAGGTTCTGACGAGTGAGTTTGCGAGTATCAAAGTATGTGACAACTTTGACTGTCTTTACTTAGAAGCTTCAATTTCTTACACCACCAAGGAACCTTCGACATTAGTGTATTAGGTAAATGTCAATTTGATACGCCTATCCGCTCCTGAGAAAAATGGTTTTTAACAGTCGGACAGATAGACAAACAAACGAACAACAAGGTGATTCTGTAGGAATTCCTTTCTTATCGAAAGAGGTACGGAGTGCTAAAAATTGCAAAGTTCTGAAAAAGAGGACTCAATACTAGACGGGGCAAGCGCTAAGGGAAAGTAGAAGGTTTAATTTTCTATTAAGAAGCACTTTAATTTAAATAATAGAAAGCTACAACTGATAAAAAAGGTTGCTGCCGAATAAAAGAAAGGTCGATACTTCCTTCAGTTTCTCCCATCTTTCAGGGGAATTATGAGTATTATGATTTAACAATCAAGATAAAAGAAAAAAAATGCTGTTACTTAACAAGAAGTATGAAATGACAGGCGCAGAAGCCAGGCCGAGAAGGCAACTAAAGGTGAGCGAATAGAAGGGCTATAAGGGGAAGGAAGGAGAGCCTTTGACTAATGGTAAAAAAGTTCTGGTCCCGGTTTCGAACCCAGCCATTGCTTGAATTTTTAATACAAATCATCGGTAATAGCTGTTCCTTTATGAGGACCATCATTCTGTAAACGGCTTTTCCAAAGAAGGCGGAGGAGCGGAATGAGGTTGTTAACGTCGTCGTATTTATTGGCGATGAGAAAGAGAAAGAAATGATACTGCAGACGGAACATGAGACAGAACAAAGTGGTCACGCTGAGAAAGTCGATGGTGGGCAAATTAAACCAGGAGCAACACGGCGCTGAGGTGAGTGGAATTGAGGCGGAAAGTGTACAAAATAAATATTCCATTGGCGTTACGGATAAATGTGTTTTTGGACAGCAGTGTCGGGGACATTATGAACAATCGAAAGAAATGCCAACTTTGAGGTAACTTCACATGCTATCCACACAGGCCTAGACTTCCAGGCTAGGAAAAGAAACTGTTACTGAGGCAGGGTGTGCGCCACATATGGGGATCAGAAAACGGACTGAATGATGATGTAGCTTAACGTGTCAGCTATCTCAGTGTAAAGTTGGTCTTCCTGGTAAGTCTTCGCTCGCGAGATAACGTCCTCGGAAAGCGAACAAGACGACGAAAATTTAAAGCACTAGACTTAAAACGGCCAGTGGTTTATTTAGATGAAGCCATAATTCATACATCATTGTAATGTGAATTATCAAACCAAGGTCTCATACACGTTTGTTTGTTTTGCTATGCACGACATTGGTGCATAGAAATGTACCATGTGAAAGCGCTCTACTTGCTAGGAGTGCATGCTTTTAATAATCGCCCCCCTCCTCCCCCCCCCCCTCCCCCCGCCTCACGTTCCCGCTCCCACTCCCGTGTTGCATTGCTCGAACATAAACACGGTAGTGCTCCACCCTAGCTAGGTCTTCAGTTTCCTTTGCCGAGTAATAACAATGTGTACCAAGATTCACCACTCCTGGCGACCTTCCTGCCTGTACAGATCGTCCAATGTGATGGCTCTGCACCATTGTTTATGTCTGAATGCAGTAAGTAGATGTTCACGTTTATTTCATTCCTAGGAGACAGTACTGGATGGAGAGAATATTCAACAGTTGTTGTAGTCTAGCGTCAGAGCATAGCCCGCTTAACTGTAACACAGCTGTCTACTTGTACAGTGACTGTCAACGGCGCCTGTCATCAACCCAAGCTCAGTGCATGCACGACCGTGCAGGTCCAGTGTCTCCATGCTTTGGGCACCCGCTGCCTGGTGCTGTTGTGGTCTTTGGTCCAAAGACTGTTGTGTTCAAGTTCTCCACGCTACTATCCTTCGTCATCTCTGCAAACTACTGCAACTTACATCGATTTGAACCTGCATGCTTCACTCCACTTCCAGATTGCTGATTTTTTTATGACTCAGCCGACCCCTTCTTCCAGCTAAGTCGTACCTTTTTTTTTTCTTCCCCAATTCGATTCAGTACCTGCTCATTAGTTATCCAGTCTACCCTTCATCTTCCATATTCATCTCGAAAGCTTCAACACTCTACGTGTTTGAATTGTTTATCGTTCAATCTCACTTCATTCAAGCCAACTCTCCTTACAAAAGTATTTAGAAAAGAATTCCTAACACTTAAGCTTATTTTATTACCCAAGAGTTATTTTATTACCCAAACAGCAATACAGCCAAATTTGAAATTTGTTCTCCAATACGATTTTAGCTGCCGAAAAAATTCAAACTGTTAACGTTCGTTATAAAAAATTGGTGCTATTTACGGACCGAGTATTAGGACTGAAGGAGGCTTATATCAACGTTAGGTTTTGTTCAACAGTGGAATGATGAATGTTCATTAAAACGTCAGTATTGGCTGCTCGTTTGTGACGATTCGTTTAACGAGGCTTTAATCTGAAGACATCGAAAGGTCCGTACCAGTCACTCTTTTGTTGAAAAGGGAATGTGGGAAGCCTGCTACCTTGGCCGCAAAGGCCCTGATCCAGACTCCCTACTTATGTAAAGGGTACATATCAGACCGCAGTGTAATAGTTGATAAGCTGAATTACGCTAGAAATCTAAAAAACCTTCAGAACTTGCCTTTACAGCAAGGATGGAGTCCATTGATCCTGATGGCGAACTTCTGTCCCAGTGTCTTAGTGACCATCAGTATGAAACAGCGTGGGGAAGGGAGCACGAGGTAAATTGTACTGGCCTCAACTTACCTTCCATACGAAGACAGTGCTCCTCCTTCACAGGAAGTAAGAAGACTGGTATACAGTTGTTTGCAGCTGAATGAACAACTGCTGGCAGGCTGCGATGCCAGCGCCGACAACTCTTGTGGGGAATCAGCGACACCAATAGCAGATGTGTTTACCTACTTGAAAATCTGTTGGAGAGCAACATAAATATCTTGAATAGGAGTAAGGAACCCATCTTCAGGGATGGAAGAAGGAAAGAATTAACTGACAACTTTTGGATCTATCTTACTGGGAAGTTACGTGAAACAACGGCATGTGGTGACGGAGCACTCCTTATCTGACAACATGGATATTAAGTTTGAGCTTGAAATTGGCGTTAAATCATGGTTTTCTTCTTCTTCTTCTTATTGTTATTATTATCAGTCTCCTGACCTGTTTGATGCGATCCGCCGCGTGTGACTTCCCTGTGCCAACCTCTTCATCTCAGATTCGAACTTACAACCTACGTCTTCAATTATTTGCTGGGTGTATTCCAATCTCTGTTTGCCTTTACAATGTTTATCCTCTACAGCTCCCACTAGTACCATGGAAGTTATTCTGCCATGTGTTAACAGATGTCTCACCATTCTGAAGCTTCTTCTTGGCAGTGTTTTCCATAAATTCCTTTCCTCGCCGATCCTCCAGATCCTTCTCATTCCTTACCAGTCTACATACTTTTTCACATTCTGTTCTTGCTTAAATGCTTCGATTCTATTCCGTTCCGGTGTTTCCACAGTCCAAGGTTCGCTACCATACAATTTTGTGATCCAAACGTACAGTATCAGAAATTTCTTTTTCATGTTAGGATCTATGTTTGATGCTAGTAGACTTCTCTTGGAAAGGAACGCCCTTTCTGCCAGTGCTAGTCTGTTTTTATGTTGTTCTTACTCCGTCCATTGTGGGTTACATGGCTGCATAGCTAGCAGAATTCCTTAGCTTCATTTACTTCGTGATCACCAATCCTGATGTCAAGTTTCTCGCTGTTCTATGATGTGCTATTTCTGCTACTTCTTATTGCTTTAGTCTTTCTTAGGTTTACTCTCAATCCGTATTCTGTACTCATTAGACTGTTCAGGTCTAACATTGATATCCTTTCACCTTGAACCTTTCTATTATTTCAGTCATTGCCTTTTCGACGTATATACTGAACAACAGGGGCGAAAACCTACATCCGTCTTACACCCTGTTTAATCCGGGATCTTCGTTCTTGGTCTTCCACTCTTGTTGTTCCCTCTCGGCTCTTGTTTATTTTTTATATTACCCGTCTTTCCCTGTAGCTTAGCCATATTTTTCTCAGAATTTTGAACATCTTGCACCATTTTTCATTGTCGAACGCTTTCTCCAGGTCGACAAATGCTATGAACGTCTCTTGATTTTTTTTCGGTCTGGCTTCCATTATCAACCGAAACGTCAGAACTGCCTCTTTGGTACCTTGACCTTTCCAAAAGCAAACTGATCGTCATATAACACACCCTCACTTTTCTTTTCCATTCTTCTGTATTTTATTCTTCGGAGTAACTTGGATGCATGAGCTGTTTAGCTGATTGTGAGATAATTCTCGCACTTGTCGTCTCTCGGAATTGTGTGAATGGTGTATTCTCGAAAGTAAAATAGTATTCATCAGTCTGATACATTCTACAGACCAAAGTGAATAATCGTTTTGTTACCACTTCCTCCCAATGATTTTAAAATTTCCGGTGAAATTTTACTACTCCCTTTTCTGCCTTATTCTAGCTTAATTCAACTAAAGCTCTTTTAGATTCTAATACTGGATACCCTGTCTCTTCTATATCGACTCCTGGTTCTTCTTCTATAACCTCATTCAGACAAGTCTTCCCCCTTACAGAGGCCTTCAATGTACTCTTTCCACCTATTCGCTCTCTGCTCTGCATTTAACAGTGGAATTTCCATTGCACTCTTCATATCACCTTCCTTGCTTTTAATGTCGCTGAAGGCTGTTTTGACATTTGTATACTCTGAGTCAGTCCTTTCGACAATCATTTCTTTTTTGCCTTAGCTTCCCTGCACTTCCTATTTATTTCATTCCTAGGTGACTTGTATTTCTGTATTCATGAATTTCTCTGAACACTTTTGTACTTCCCCTTTAACTGATGAAGTGAAACATACCATGCATACCATGGCCTTTAGAAATCGTAGGATAACAGACGGGGGTTCACGTGGGAAAGACTTACACTCACGTTTATCTGAAGTTAAAACTTCGGTAAGAAATAAGAATAATCTCACTACTTATCTTTGTGCATTGATTAAAAATCGCGATAAAAATATAATTTGGCTCAGTTATGTCGTGAATTATCCTGTGTATTACAGGGAAATATCCGTTATGTCATTTCCTTCTGTACAGCGGAAGTAAATGTATCTGTCCATCAAAACTTCCCAAATTCTAGCTGCGTTAAATCTGTATTTACCAAGAAGATTGGGAATGGCTTTCATACAGTAGGTACTGGCGAATAGGTTGATTTTGTGTTATTTGTTATATATGCTATAGAGGGAGATAGGGGTATAATTACAGATATTTTTATTGGTAACTGAGGAAAAAGTACTGAACAACATTTCATCAGTATTTACTTCATTTGCAGACTAATAATTATGTTTCTAGCTTTGTTAGTACCTCCAGTACAAACAAGCAATTGAGGCTTATTTACCCCAGGGCAGCAGGTCAGGTTTTGAAGTGTGGAGATATGGATGCAAAACGGTTGGTCTGTACCAACGGGAATAGGCCACTTAGTGATGCAGTGGTGCAGAAAACGTCAGACAGTAAGTTATGTGACGTGTTTGCAGGAAAACTGTTGGACATAGAGAAAAAACAACTAACACGCTGAACTGGGTACATATTAAGGTACCAAATATCACAGTATCTGCAATTGTACCCTTAACGCTTGTATATTCCTGCGATTAGATTTATCTGGGCGTTCCAATTTAAGTAACTTCGTGTGCGTAGTCCCGGGTGTGGCTGCTTCCAATAATTGTTCGACAATCGTGTAATCATACCTTAAGAGGGATAGATCTGCACCTATTTATGTGTCACACGAAACACTTGTTCATACTGAGAGTCAACTGCCAATTCCTGCACCAAGCGCCGATGGAATTGGCACTTGTTCCTAAACATAAGCAAATGTTACGGGTTGCACATAAATGGTGAAAATCCATCGCTGTTATTATATGATTACACGATTGTTGAATAATTACTGGCGGCATTCACAGTTGGAGTATGTACAAGGAACTATTTAAACTGGAACGCCAACATAAAATTAATAGCAGGAATGTCAGATACCAGACGGAGATTCATTGGAAAAATCCTGAGGAAGTATAGTCCACACACAGAGAAGATTAACTTACATAGACCCCGTTCGACCGGCGCTTGAATATCGTTCCCAATCTGATACCTTATCAGATAGGGTCGACAAAGGAAATATAAAGGATCCAAAGAAGAACGACTTGTCTTCTCGCTGGTTCGCTTTATAAAAGGAGTCATGGAGATGATTAACCAACTCCAGTGGCAGGTGCTACCACGGTGTGGTTTACTGTAAATTTCCGAGCGCGTACATTCTTAGAAGAATCAACCAACATTTTATTTCCGCTTATTTGTCGAGTCTACAACTTTTCTTCCGCCATTTTTACTCCAGGTTCGAAATTTTATTGTGAAAAACTTACAAAAAATTTAGGGTTCAAGGTACTGGACATCGCTGGCCACTATTTTCTCATATCTTTCGGGCAACATATGAATTCCGTGGCGGAAGAACTGGAAGTCTTTTGATAAGTTCCACGAATCGATCCAAGTTTGAACTCGTTCATATAACGAGCTATGTTGGTCAGCCAGACTGTATGCCATTGGTCGAAAAAGGTCATAGACAGAGAGAGCAATGTCCTGAAGTATACGGCGGTTTGAGCAGTACTTCCCATTTCAGTGCTTACCGGTATATTTTGATAGATTTTGTGACACGGAGTCGAGCATTTTCATGTTGAAAAATCACCTTTCATGTCTGTGTCTGTACTATGGTCGTTTGTCTTTCGTGCTCGGCTCAATCGCATCAACTACTTTCGATAACGTTCTCCTGTTTTGTTTCGGTTGGTTTCAGTAGCTTCGAAAACCTTCTGTCTTCCACCACCATGTCAGTCATCAACGTCAAAGTCACTGTTCTGGATTCGTTGAAACAATTCTCTGCACATTCCTACACTAATAGCTGCCTCACCAAAGGTGTTACTGTAGGTGTAGTATTTTATGAGCTACAGCGTCAGATTTTTTTACATTCACCTGTGGTAGAGTGGGAGGTCGCCCCGGGGCGTAGTAGGCGGCGGAAGACTTCGCAGGCGGCCGCACGTAAGGCCTCCCCCGTTTGTCTGACAAACAGGTTCCAGGTGCTGACTGCGACTGACACTACGTAGGGAGAAACGATCACCACGATAAAGGAAATCAGAGTTCGTTCTTTCCGCGTGCTATACGAGATTGGAGTAATAGAGAATTGTGAAAGTGGGTCGATGAACCCTCTGCCAGGCACTTAAATGTGATTTGCAGAGTAACCATGTAGATGTAGATGTTAAAGCAAAAAATTGAAACTTCCCGCGTATGGCGACAAAAGGACTCCTAGGTTGACATATTTACTCGAGAATAACTTTATAATGCAGTCATAAACTTACAGCGCTATCTTTACGAATACCTAAGCTTTGTGAATGACACCAATTTCGCTACTGCCATCTATGGTAAAACGGCGGAAGCAAAGTTGCAGATCTAATATACTTTGCGAAAAGGTAAATTTAGTTAAATTTAAAGGAATTCGTGCTCACAACCATCTTCTCGCGCACCATTTGCGAAGGGTACAGGAGAAGGGGGCAAGTAACAGTGGTGCATTATGGGACATAATCGAAAGATCAGTTCGTACACAAACTCCATCACCGGCAACACTTTTGCGTACGGTTGAAGTGGCAGCACGGCTCAGTGTTTCTACAGGGGACTTCCAGCGTCGGGTTGCTGCGCTGCGCTGGGCAGGAGGAGGTGCGACACGATATTAGGAAGTGTTCCACGACGTTTGTCACCTCAGTATGCTTTGCAACCTACTTTATGCTGTGTAGCGGAGGACACTTCGTGTACCAGCCGGCCGGTGTGGCCAAGCGGTTCTAGGCGCTTCAGTCTGGAACCGCGCGACCGCTACGGTCGCAGGTTCGAATCCTGCCTCGGGCATGGATGTGCGTGATGTCCTTAGGTTAGTTAGGTTTAAGTAGCTCTAAGTTCTGGGGGACTGATGACCTCAGATGTTAAGTCCCATAGTGCTCCGAGCCATTTGAACCATTTTGAACTTCGTGTACCACAGTCCCCTCCCTCCCCCCCCTCCTCCCTCGACCTTTCCCTGTTCCATTCGCGGAAGGTGTGCGGGGAGTATGATCATTGGCATGTCTTCACCCGTGTTCCAACCTCTCTAAAATTTGTGACTTCCCTTATTTATGATCGAATAGAATTTAATTTTGTTCTGACAGCAAGCACATGCATATGTGCTACATCCGCAGCTACACTCTGCAAGCCATCTCATGGTGTATGGTGGAACTAGGCCCATGAGACATTCACCTGTGTACAGCTGACGGCTCCGCTAAGGCACTGCTGTTTTATACCTTATGTACGCGATATTACAGTCATCTGTATATGTGCCTATGAGTATCCCATGACCTTTGTCACCTCAGTGTAAATTGTACATAAGAGATGACACAAAAATGAGAGAGTTTTGAACTCACTCGGAGGTTTGCCAATAATCCTTCTCCCCGAGGGCCCTTTTCCACTGGAATAGATAAAGGTGGGGGGGGGGGGTGATTGTAGTGCCCAGCTACCCTCCGGTACACACCATATTTACTCGCAAAAGTGTAGCTGCATGTGCAACAAATGTAGACACAGTCGGCATCAGGGCCAAATTAAAGCCTCGACGCAAGATACGTGATAGGTGTCCCCTAATCACGCAAGGAGTGGAATGGCGCGCTTTTTGTCCGGTACGTCCTCCAGTCTGCGGCAGCAGAGGCGGTGTTCGGAACGGTCGGGACGTGAGCGCTCTGGCATCGGAGCCGCCAGCCGGTCGCGCCATCAGCGCTCATTAAGATAATCGTGTTACATTTTAATTACAAGGCTAATCTGAAATGCATCTGCTGCCGGCTGCCGGCGGTCGATATTACAGATGCGTTGATAGCCGCGAAATGATGGTCCGGCGAGCTGCGCCGCCTAATCTGTGTGTTCTCACGGGCCGGCCGCCTATTACCAGCGTCAATATTTAGCCGCGTACACGGGGACGGGGCGCCGGACTCCGCCCACCGCCCGGCCGCGGGCGACTCGCCTCGCCACAGCTCGCCTCTAACTGCTGTCAGTCTCACACCTACTCCCGCCCACTCCCACTCGATTTCTTCTTTGCACTCTTTGTACTCTTCAGAGTTTCCACGTGAGATGGCTACACCACGTTTTCGGTACAGGTCATTAGACATGGAGCACGAGCTCTGAATGCGGTCGGAAATCGGCCGTGACCTTTTGAAGGAACCATCCCGTCATTCATCTTTAGCGATTTACGAAAATGACGGAAATCCTAAATCAGGCTAGCTTGACAGGGATTTGAACCGTGAATGTGGGTCTAATGTCTTACAATAGAGCCACTTCACTCGTTTTGAGAAGCAAAACAGACATAAAAATAAATACGGATGAAATTAGAAGACTAATGTTCGACGGCCACGTGCATAGAATGAGATGTAGCAAAGTGACAAGAGAAACTCCATAACATTTTTAAAAAAACGAAAATGCCACATTATTTGTCTTGGAAAATTATATGGAGGTCTAAAAGAAGTTAGCAAGAATAAGAAAGAAATTTAAGGTTAAACCAAAATAAGAGATGAGAAGGCTCCCAAGACGAAATACTTCCAAGTGGCAGGGAATAATGAGCAGATTTAGAAAGAAGGAGAAGAATTAATTTTACTAACGATGAAAAGTGACTGCTGAAGAACTATTTTTAAACATTTTATTGCATATAAATTGAAATACAAGAATAGTCATCCACATCTGACTAATGTCCTTCATTCTAAGCAAGCTATTGATGGAGTCTGGGACGGAAATTTACCATGGGCTCTCGCAGCATCTTGACAGCTATTGGCGATATTTCTTCCACATTACGCTGTTGGAGAAATTAGATTGTTGTGTATGCATCTGCGTGAGAAGCTATTGGTTCGGGATATCGCCATAAAAACATTTGCAGCCTAAATCGAGTGAGCAACAGGGCCAACAAATATCGGCATTAAGAGAAATGTCACGACCTCGGAACAAAGTTTTCTCAGGTTTCTTTGAGATTCTTACAGCATGACTTGTAGATCCGTCTCGTTTGAAGAGGGTGTGATCATTCACTGGATAGCCAGCAGGCTGTGGTACATTACGAATCTTTTCAATGTATCAACCAGGATTAATAGTTACTGCATTACCAGCTTCATTCTCGAATAAAAAGAAGAAAAGATTGGATCAATCATGCCACTTGCCAAAATTGCGCGCCACACTGTGACTTTTTGAGCATGACGGGGTTACTAATGTGGTAAACGAGGGTATTCCCAGCCCAGTAATTAATAGACAGGAACCATGGCAGTGAAGTAAGCCTCGACACTCATCCATATGTTTTTCACTTGGGTGTCACGAATATCTATTAGCATATTCCCATAGAATTGGCTTCAATGCTGATAGTCGCCCGGAGTAAGACGCTGCACAGTGTGAAGGGTGTAAGGTGAAAAGTAAGGTCTTTATGGAGAATTTTTCTTTCCGATGTATCACTTATTTCAATGCGAAGAGCACGCTGTCTGGCTGATAGACATGGACATCAGACTGTCGCCGACGAACAGCTGTGATGTTTTCAGGGACACGAATGGTGTGTATACTCCACCCACTTTTTTGTATGTCGATCGATTTCACCTGATGTTACTTACCCAAGTTCTAATCGAATTGTCTGCTAGACCATGCTGCTTACACGGTATGTTAAAATAACGTCGGAAGCCACATCGCATTTTCACCAAACTCTTGCCATTTTGATAACATACTTTCACCGCGTAGCTACTTTGTACACCCGACTAACGATTCATTGCAACCAAATGGTAGGCCGTGCTGATGTTGGTGGCCAGGAACCTGCATCACCACCACCTCCCATTGCGCTCCACCGACAGCTAAAATCTTCCTTTTTACTGACGACCCTGCTCAAAACACATTTAATGCATAGGGACGTAACTGACTCTGTGATCAGATTCCTGATATCACTAGACTTTGGAACCAAAAGCTTTTGGTTCGGGTGATGGTAGCGAAAATAACTATACATTTTCGAAAGAAAATCTGTACCTAAGTGGCCTTTACGAATTAATTGAAGAAGCTCTTGAACATTAATGTTGAAGTCCTTGCTATGTAGCAATTTACAGCGTTGCTACGGGTATTTGCACTTTACTAGAACGAATTTTGAGCTGCTATGAACAGCATAGTGAACACATTATCGTATACGAGAGACACACAAGTACCCACCACAATAGTACAGTTTTATATGTCTGTCAGATCCACAGATGATGCAGAAATTGAAACAATATTTGACGGTATGAAACAAATTATTCAGGTGGTTAAGAAAGAAGAAGATTTAATTGTAATGGTGAACTGGGAGTCGATACTAGGAAAGTAGGAAAATGAAGCGAAAGAAACATACTAGGCAAACGTGGAACGGGAGAATGGAATGAAATTCGAATTCCCATGGTAGAATTTTGCTTTGCCAACACTTGGTTTAAGAATCATTAAAGAAGGTTATTTTCGTGGAAGAGACATGAAGCAACGGCAAGATTGAAATAGGTCATATGATGGTAAAACAGAGATTCAGAAACCAGATTTAAACTGCAAAATCATTCCAGGTGCAGATCTGGCTTCCGAGCATAACGTGTTGATAACTAGCTGCAGATTAAAACTATTGGAACGTAGTAAATTAAGGAGATGAGACCTGGATGGACTCAAAGAATTTCTGATGGATGAGAGTTTCGAAAGGCAACATGAGGCGACGATTTATAGAAAGAGCGGCAAGATACACAATACAAGACCAATGACTAGCTTTGAGAAACCGAATAGTGAAGGCAGGAGGCGATCCAATAAAGAAAAAGACAAGGCCCATTGAAAATATTTGGATAAGATATGAGGCACTGAATTTAACTGACGAAAGGAGAAAATATAAAGACATAGCAGACGTCCAAAAGTGTTACTGACAGAAATATGAAAAACGAGGAACGACTATGGGAGAAACACAGATTTCTAGATACTTGCATGACTGTAGTAAATAGAAAAATTGAAAAGAAACTTTTGGAGAAAAGAGAAGCACCTGTATGAATATAAATAGCTCAGATGAGAAGCCAATAGTAAGAAAAGGGGAGGGGGGGGTAATTGAAAGGTGAAAGAGTGTAATATGTGGTCTGTGGTCTATACGAGGTAAATGAACTAAAAGACAATATCATTGAAAGAAAAGAGAAAGTAGATGAATACGATGGGAAGAATTTAGCGAAACGCTGAAATACTTAAGTATGAATACTGCCTCTGTAATGCAATACATTCCCTCGGAATTATTGTGATACCTGGGAGAAAAATAACAAAACTATTCCACTTCGTATGTAAGATGCATGAGAAAGACGAAATACCGTCAGAGTTAAAGAAAAATATAATAATTCCAGTTCCGAAGAAGCCATCTGCTAGCGGTTGTGAATATTATCGCGCTATCAGTATATTAAGTTATGGCTATAACATATTGACTAACATTATTTATTGAAGATAGGAGACATCCCCTCCTTGCCTGTATTCGTCTGTTTCTTATATACTCCTTGCTTCCTCTGTCTTCCGTTATTTTGCTTCCAAGCTATCAGAATTTCATCGTGGTCTCTGATTCTACAGCACGTAATGTATGGAGGATGACCGGGGAGAGTATATCACCCAGACCGTCTTCCTTCATCTGAGAAGTATGGTGCTGGTTTTTTTAATGATTTAACCGTCTGCATCCTTGTTTTCCGTGTGAACCATGGTCTCACTGAAAGGAAAAGTAGGCCTACTATTTAGGACTTCAATGTCATATTGGGTGACTACGTTCATACAATGGTGCCGATAATGTTCCCAGCTGAGGTTGCATATTGCAAGATATGTAACACGTGGCTAATGTCGAAGACTGTGTAGCGTATCCCCTACAGACTTTTAGGTGTGAGTATTTGGAGTAAGCGACCAGTTTTGATTTTGAATGGGCAGCGTTTTATGTTTATTTGAATCTGACACGATAGATCGCCTGATCACCTGATTTCCATATGACTGACCCATTGCACTCTCTACTTAAACAAGGCCCTACTTCAGTATATCTCAAGTATTTGAAAAAAGATAAATGAATCAAAGATGCAGTCATAGATATAACTGAGAATATCTGAAACATCTTTAAAAATAATTATGTAGGCATATTATGGATTCAGCGAAGGCTCTGACTGTGAACGTCATAAAATATTGGATGTGTAGGGTATTGCTATTTGACCCGATCTGCCAGTGGCGTAAGGGTCGACGGCAGACGGAGTTCCTGCGAGGCTCATAGGCTAGCCGTGCTCTCTTTTGTGTGCAATCGAGAGATGACTGTGATTTTCACTAATTCGCTTAAATTTCGTTGACAGGGAGTTTCAGAGTGCATGCTACATATTGTTGCCTGAGTTTGCTGGGCTCATCAAAGTGTCGACGATTTTCTGGCAACAACAGATATTCTCTCAGAAACTTTAAGTTGGAAGTACCACTCCGTTAAGTCCTGCAAGTAGGAAGAACTTTTCAGATTAGAGCTGTTACTGGGAGAGATGAGATGGGAAAGCTTGACAGATTTGTTTGAAATGTCCTAATGTTTAAAAACATCTGGGAGTCTCCTTTATTGCGAAATCTGGGAGGCGTTGAGGCAAGTCTCCTGCACTTAGCAAGCACCGTGAGCGCTTTGGAGCGCTGGTGTTACATGTTTCTGACCGTCGTGAGCCCTCTGGAGCACATGTTTTGGAAATTAGGGATCCACAATGGTCAATGTTCAGAAATGTGTGTGAAGTCTTATGGGACTTAACTGCTAAGGTCATCAGTCCCTAAGCTTACACACTACTTAGCCTAAATTATACTAAGGACAAACACACATACCCATGCCCGAGGGAGGACTCGAACCTCCGCCGGTATCAACGGCACAGTCCATGATTGCAGCGCTTCAGACCGCTCGGCTAATCCCGCGCGGCAATGGTCAATGCTCGAGAAGTAATTCTGCGAGTACAGAAAGCTTCCAAGGACATGCAAGTGCGTTCTTGTGTTTGGACGTGGAGTTCAGATCAATTTTTCCCAAATTTTTTGTACGCGAGTGTTACCACTTAGCGTGTGACTACTTACGAGATAGGTCCTCGGTGGCCTTGACTTAGACTCTGTAAGTATAAACTAGCTTAACGCGGTGCTTCCGAAAGAAAGCGACTTGGTGAGGTGTAGTAAAAGTGAATAAATTGTATTATTACTATGTTATTTCTCGTAGGAACTCGAAATGGATCGATTCTGGCATGAATCTTTTTTTTTTTTTCAGAAGTCTCCTGCCTAGTTAGAATTCTTTTTCTGTACAAACGTCTTCATCTCAGAGTAACTGTTGCATCCTATGTTCTCAGCTATTTGCTGGATGTATTTCAATCTGTTTCCTTCTACAGTTTTTGGCCGCTACAGCTCCCTCTAGTACCATGGAAGTTATTCTGTGATGTCTTAACAGGTGTCCTACCATCCTGTTCTTTCTTTTTGTCATTGTTTTCCATGTATTCCTTTCCTCACCGATCCTCCGAAGATTCTCCTCATTCATTACCTTATCATTCTAGCTAATTTTCAACGTTCTTCTCTAGCAACACATCTCAAATGCTTCTGTTCTCTTCTGTTCCGGTTTTCCCACAGTCCATATCTCACTATCATACAATGCTGTGCCCCAAACATACATTCTCAGAGACTTCTTTCTCAAATTAAGACCTATGTTTGATTCTAGTAGAATTCTCTTGCAGGAATGCCCTTTCTGCCAGTGCTAGTCTGCTTTTTGTGTCTTCCTTGCTCCGTCTGTTATGGGTTATTTTGCTGCCTAGCCGGAAGAATTATTTGACTTCATCTCCTACGTGATCACCAATTCTGATATTAAGTTTCTCGCTGTTCTCATTCCGGCTACTTCTCATTACTTTCGTCTTTCTTCGAGTTACTCTCAATCCATATTCTGTACTCATTAGACTGTTCATTCCATTCAACAGGTCCCATAATTCTTCACTTTCACTTATGATAGCAATGTCATCAGTGAATTTTAACATTGATGTCCTTTCATCTTCAACCTTTCTTTTATTTTCGTTATTTCTTCTTCGATGTACATACTGAACAATAGAGGTGAAAACCTACATTTCTGCCTTACACCCTATTTCATCCGAGCGCTTCGTTTTTGGTCTTCTACTTTTGTTATTCCCTCTTGGCTCTTGCAAATATCGTATCTTACCCGTATTTGCCTATAGCTTAACCATATTTTTCTCAGAATTTTGAACATCTTGCACCATTTTACATTGTCGAACGCTTTTTTCAGTTCGACAAATTCTATGACCATGTCTTGATTTTTCTTTAGTCTTTCTTCCATTTGCAACTGCAACGTCAGAATTGCCTCTCTGGCATCTTTACCTTCCCTACAACCAAACTGATAGTCGTCTTGTGGTGTCACCGCCAGACACCACACTTGCTAGGTGGTAGTTTTAAATCGGCCGCGGTCCATTAGTACATGTCGGACCCGCGTGTCGCCACTGTTAGTGATCGCAGACCGAGCGCCACCACACGGCAGGTCTCGAGAGACGGACTAGCACTCGCCCCAGTTGTACGGACGACGTAGCTAGCGACTACACTGACGAAGCCTCGCTCATTTGCCGAGCAGATAGTTAGAATAGCCTTCAGCTAAGTCAATGGCTACGACCTAGCAAGGCGCCATTAGTAACATTGCATGTATCTAAAGAATCTCACTTGTACCGCCACAATCTCCAGATGTACCAAAAGGATGGATTAAAGTTAAGTATTCCAGAAGCTACGTTCTTTTCTTTATAGCATTCATTACGTATCCTGTTTCAGACCTCACGCCATCCTGCTTTAACTTAGCACGTGCCTTTCGGCTTCCTCTCATTGTGTCTAGGCTGTCTTGTCTAGACACAACACGTCTGTATATTACTCCTCTGAGGAACTTAGATGCATCAGCTGTAAAGCTTATCGTACGGTAACTATCGTACTTGTCGGCTCTTTGCAATCTTTGAATTGTGTGCATGATGTTTTTTCGAAAGTCTTGCGGTATATCATCAGTCTGATACATTCTCCACACAAGCGATGGAATGTTATCTGTCCCTTCTGTCTTATTTGATTTTAAGTCTTCCAAAGTTCTTTTAAACTACACTCCTGGAAATGGAAAAAAGAACACATTGACACCGGTGTGTCAGACCCACCATACTTGCTCTGGACACTGCGAGAGGGCTGTACAAGCAATGATCACACGCACGGCACAGCGGACACACCAGGAACCGCGGTGTTGGCCGTCGAACGGCGCTAGCTGCGCAGCATTTGTGCACCGCTGCCGTCAGTGTCAGCCAGTTTGCCGTGGCATACGGAGCTCCATCGCAGTCTTTAACACTGGTAGCATGCCGCGACAGCGTGGACGTGAACCGTATGTGCAGTTGACGGACTTTGAGCGAGGGCGTATAGTGGGCATGCGGGAGGCCGGGTGGACGTACCGCCGAATTGCTCAACACTTGGGGCGTGAGGTCTCCACAGTACATCGATGTTGTCGCCAGTGGTCGGCGGAAGGTGCACGTGCCCGTCGACCTGGGACCGGACCGCAGCGACGCACGGATGCACGCCAAGACCGTAGGATCCTACGCAGTGCCGTAGGGGACCGCACCGCCACTTCCCAGCAAATTAGGGACACTGTTGCTCCTGGGGTATCGGCGAGGACCATTCGCAACCGTCTCCATGAAGCTGGGCTACGGTCCCGCACACTGTTAGGCCGTCTTCCGCTCACGCCCCAACATCGTGCAGCCCGCCTCCAGTGATGTCGCGACAGGCGTGAATGGAGGGACGAATGGAGACGTGTCGTCTTCAGCGATGAGAGTCGCTTCTGCCTTGGTGCCAATGATGGTCGTATGCGTGTTTGGCGCCGTGCAGGTGAGCGCCACAATCAGGACCGCATACGACCGAGGCACACAGGGCCAACACCTGGCATCATGGTGGGGGGAGCGATCTGCTACACTGGCCGTACACCACTGGTGATCGTCGAGGGGACACCGAATAGTGCACGGTACATCCAAACCGTCATCGAACCCATCGTTCTACCATTCCTAGACCGGCAAGGGAACTTGCTGTTCCAACAAGACAATGCACGTCCGCATGTATCCCGTGCCACCCAACGTGCTCTAGAAGGTGTGGGTCAACTATCCTGGCCAGCAAGATCTCCGGATCTGTCCCCCATTGAGCATGTTTGGGACTGGATGAAGCGTCGTCTCACGCGGTCTGCACGTCCAGCACGAACGCTGGTCCAACTGAGGCGCCAGGTGGAAATGGCATGGGAAGCCGTTCCACAGGACTACATCCAGCATCTCTACGATCGTCTCCATGGGAGAATAGCAGCCTGCATTGCTGCGAAAGGTGTATATACACTGTACTAGTGCCGACATTGTGCATGCTCTGTTGCCTGTGTCTATGTGCCTGTGGTTCTGTCAGTGTGGTCATGTGATGTATCTGACCCCAGGAATGTGTCAATAAAGTTTCCCCTTCCTGGGACAATGAATTCACGGTGTTCTTATTTCAATTTCCAGGAGTGTATGATTCTAATGCTGGATCCCCTATCTATTCCCTAGCAACTCTTGTTTCTTTTTATATCAGGCCATCGGATAAGTCTCCCTCCTCTTAGAGGCCCTCAGTGTACTCTCTCCATTCATCCGGTCTCTGCATTTAACAGTGAAATTTACATACACTCCTGATGTTACCACCTTTGCTTTTAATTTCACCGAAAGTTGTTCTGACTTTTCTGGATATTGAGTTAGTCCTTCTGACAACCATTACCTTTTCGATTTCCACACACTTTACGCGTAGTAATTTCGCCTTAGCTGCCTTGCACTTCATATTCATTTCATTCCTAAGTGACTTGTGTTTCTGTGTTCCTGAATTTCCCTGAACTTTTTGTATTTCCTTTTTTCGTCGATCAACTGAAGTATTTCTTCTGTTACCCGTGATTTCTTCGCAGTTACCTTTCTTGTACCTACGTTTTCTCTCCAACTTCTGTGATTGCCTGTGATATCTTTCATTATTACCAAATTGTGATCTGAGTCTATATCTGCCCCTGCGTGCGTCTGACTATGATGTAATCTAACTGAATCTTCGCCGGCCGGAGTGGCCGTGCGGTTCTAGGCGCTGCAGTCTGGAGCCGAGCGACCGCTACGGTCGCAGGTTCGAATCCTGCCTCGGGCATGGATGCGTGTGATGTCCTTAGGTTAGTTAGGTTTAATTAGTTCTAAGTTCTAGGCGACTGATGACCTCAGAAGTTAAGTCGCATAGTGCTCAGAGCCATTTGAACCATTTTTGAACTGAATCTTCCTTTATTTCTCGACCTTTTCCAAGTGTATATCCTCCGCTTGTGTTTCTTACAGAGTATTATCTATTAACATCTGAAATATATGCAGAACTCAATTAGTCTTTCTCCTCTCTCATTCCTGCTACCAAGCCCATATTCTCCCGTAACACTTTCTTCTACTCTTCCCCCTACAACCGCTTTCCAATCCCCCATGGCTATTAGACGTTAATCTCCCTTCATGTACTGAATTATCTGTTCAGCATCCTCATATACTCTCTTTATCTCTTCATCTTCTGCTTGCGATGTCGCAAGTTTACCTGAACTATTGTTGTTGCTGTTGGCTTGCTGTCGATTGTGATGAGAGCAACCCTATCACTGTTAAGAATAACTCATTCTCTATCCTGCCTTCCTGCTCATAACAAACCGTACTCCCGTTATACTATTTTCTGCTACTGTTGATATTACCCTATACTCGTCTCACCGGAAATCTTTGTCTTCTTCCCATTTCACTCAAAAAATGGTTCAAATGGCTCTAAGCACTATCGGACTTAACATCTGAGGTCACCAGTCCCATAGACGTAGAACTACTTAAACCTAACTAAACTAAGGACATCACACACATCCATTTCCGAGGCAGGATTCGAACCTGCGACCGTAGCAACAGCGGACTAAAGCGCCTAGAACCGTTCTGCCACAGCGGCCGGCTCCATTTCACTTCTCTGACACCCCCTATATCTAGACTTAGCCTTAGCATTTCCATTCTCAGATTTTAAAGCTTCCTTACCGCGTTCAGAATTCTAACATTCCATGCCCCGGCCCTTAAAACGTTAACTTTTCATTGGTTATTCCTTCTTTTTCTTAAGGTCATACCCCCAATTGTCGATCCCCTCCCGGAGACCCGAATGAGGGTCTAGTCCAGAACCTTTTGCCAACGGATCATCATGACACTTTTTCAATTACAGGCCACTTTAATGCAGGTCTTTAATGCAGTGGTTTCCATTCCTTTTTGCATCCTCATGTCGTTGATCATCGCTGATTCTTCCGACTTTTAGGAGCAGTTTCCCAATCCAAGGTCAAGTGAGTGCCCTGAACCTCAGTCCGCTCTTCTGACATCTTTGAAAAGGCCGTTGGCAGAACTAGGTGATTTTTTATGCCAGAAGCCTTTGGTCGCCATTGGTGGTAGAGCACTTGCCCGCGAAAGGCAAAGGTCCCGAGTTCGAGTCTCGGTCGGGCACACAGTTTTAATCTGCCAGGAAGTTTTATATCAGCGCACACTCCGCTGCAGAGTGAAAATCTCATTGTGGATTTTCGTCTGTCGTTAAGCATGTTGTAGTTGTTTACGTTCTTAATTCTTTACGTTGTTTCTACTTTACTAACACCTGTTTATAGTGTTTTGTGGCAAAATAAACGGAACTTTGCTAAAATTCCGTTTGTTGCTTCAATTTTGGACACCAGCATATATATACATTAAGAGTTTCTCTCTTTCTTTTATTAACATATTTTGGGGTTATGTAATCAACATCTCGTTTTTTGTATAGAGTATTATGTTTCAATATTGCAATGTGTCTTCTGATGTAGTGACGTGAATCATTTACACTACAGAAACAGTTTTCTTTCAAATTACCTGCGTCACAGCTGTGTCGCAACTGGATATCTTGAGTATCAGGAATACAGTTGAATTTTGTGCAGCGTAGGTGTTCATACAGATATATGCTTTGTGTTGTCAGTATCTTAAGCGTTTTTTTTTTTTTTTTAATTCTGGGCTACATGATTCTCTCCATCTAACGTTATATCCACTGTCACAATTGAAGTTCTTCTTGTGCATTCTTATTTCTACACCCTCTTTAAATACAGAATCCCAGTATTTAGCAGCCTGAGACAAAACTTTAGTTTCCTCAAACAACATTTTGTGTTTGTAAGGCTGTGCTCAGCAACCGCAGATTTCTCCAGTTCTCAATTTTTAAATGTGCCGTTGATTTTCTGCACTGCGTTCGGAAACGATACGGATGGACTGACCGATGTAACTGCTTCCGCACTCACAACGGCTTATAAATCTGAGGGATCCTGAGGCCGAGACTGTCCTTAACAGAGACTAGCATCTCCTTTATCTTTTTAGGAGTTCGGAGGACAGATTTTATAACTCATCTTCCGAGAACTTTGCCTATTTTACTGGATGTAGCGCCACAGAAAGGACAGAACTCAGTGGCTCATCACGTGAATATTCAACATTTTCATGTTTCCTTTTCTTCATGTCATGTGAACCTCATGTTCCATTACAAACTAGGCCACTGCTGGAGTTAGAGGAGAACATATAGCCATTCCGTCCGTCATTTCATAAAGTTTACCACCAACCAGAAGTAGTTAGTCGGCATAACAACTTCATCTTTTAAGGGGGAAAATGCTCTGCGAACAGTTTCAGTGTGTCCTTCACAGGAACTCTTGTAAGAAGTGAAACGTCCCCTTAAAAAAAATTAAAAATGACAGTGCTGGAAAACCTCTTACATTATTTGATTTTCAAACAGCTGAGCAAAACTGAACGTACTCAGACATTTCTCTCTTTACTTATTCTGATCATAACTAAACTGACACATAATAGTTTTAGCGCAACGCAGTCTTACTTTCAATAAGCCAAACAAAAGAATGGCCCTAATTAGCAATAACCTATACCTTTCATGAATCACTTACCTCACAGAAATCTTCGTTACTCGAACTACTGCAATACAGCGAGCGCCAACACTGCCAGCTAAATAAAAGATTCTAACAACTGAAGGCACTAACTACTGATAGGAATAGTTAGCAAATGAAAGATTTTGATAGAGAACAAACAATGTATTTACCTTAATAATGTTCAAACATGACCTCCTTCTTTACAAATAACCAGTATTACAAATTTGCTCTTTCTGATGGACACACGTCCAGATCGTCCGCTTATAGTAACCTCTCAAAACTCTGACAACTCTCTCTACACATCCACCACTGCCCAACGCTACACGCTGTTCAAATCCAACTGCCCAACGCTACATAAGCGAATATTCCAACAATGCCAACCAGTCACAGACTGCACACAGCACATTCAATGATTTTCATACAGAGCGCTACGTGGCGTTACCAACATCAAAACCTAAACAGCCTACTTACAGAAGTGAGACCACACGCAGGCTGACTAAAATAGTCTTAGGGCCAACTTTGTTGCTGTTGTGGTCTTCAGTCAGAGACTGGCTGGATGCAGCTCTCCATGCTACTCTATTCTGTACAAGTTTCATCATCTCCGAGTAACTACTGCAACCTACATCCTTCTGAATGTGGTTAGTGTATTCATCTCTTGGTGTCCCTCTATGACTTTTACCCTCCGCGCTTCCCTCCAGTATGAAGATGGTGATCTCTCGATGCCTCAGAACGTGTCCTACCAACCGATTTATTCTTGTAGTCAAATTGCGCCACATATTCCTCTTCTCACCAATTCTATTCAATACCCCCTGATTAGTTACGTCATCTGCCAATCTAATCTTCAGCATTCTTCTGTAACACTCTATTGCAAAAGCTTCTATTCTTGTCTAGCCGGCCGGTGTGGCTGTGCGGTTCTAGGCGCTACAGTCTGGAACCGCGGGACCGGTACGGTCGCAGGTTCGAATCCTGCCTCGGGCATGGATGTGTGTGATGTCCTTAGGTTAGTTAGGTTTAAGTAGTTCTAAGGTCTAGGTGACTGATGACCTCAGATATTAAGTCCCATAGTGCTCAGAACCATTGAACCATTTTTTCTTCTTGTCTAAACTATTTATGTCCATGTTTCACTTGCATACATGGCTACACTCCCTACAAATACTTCCAGAAAGGACTTCCTGACACTTAAATCTATACTCGATGTTAACAAATTTCTCTTCTTCAAAAACGCTTTCCTTGCCGTAGCCAGACTACATTTTGTATGCTGTCTACTTCTACCATCATCAGTTATTTCGCTCCCCAAATAGCCAAACTCATCTACTACTTAAGTGTCTCATTTCCTAATCTAATTCCCTCAGCGTCACCTGATTTAATTCGATTACGTTCCATTATACTCGTTTTACTTTACAATGTTATCGGCAAACCTCAAAGTTTTATGTATATTATCAATGGATTTGAATTCCTACTCAAAATTTTTCTTTTGTTTCCTTTACTACTTGTTCAGTATACAGATTGAATAACATCGGGGATAGGCTACAACCCTGTCTCACTCCCTTTCCAACCACTGCTTCCCTTTCACGCCTCTCCACTCTTATGACTGCCCTCTGGTTTCTATACAAATTGCAAACAGCTTTTCGTTCCCTGTATTTTACCCCTGTCACCTACAGAAATTGAAAGAGGGTATTCCAGTGAACATTGTAAAAAGCTTTCTCTAAGTCTACAAATGCTAGAATCGTAGGTTTGCCTTCCCTTAATCTATGTTCAAAGTTAAGTCGTAGGGTCAGTATTGCTTCGCTTGTTCCAATATTTCTACGGAATCCAAATTGATCCTCCCCGAGGTCCGCTTCTACCAGTTTTTCCATACGTCTGTAAGGAATTCGTGTTAGTATTTTACAGCCGTGACTTATTAAACTGATAATTCGGTAATTTTCACACCTGTCGACAGATGCTTTCTTTGGGATTTGAATTATTATAGTTAACACTGGGCGTTGTTGAGGAGCTGTGATTGTTTGGGCTGACCCCAGCTACACAATTTCAAAAAAGGAATTGCACGTATCTGTCGGAACATCAGAGAAAATGTGCCTGACGACTCTTAGGAGAAGGAGACTAGGTATACACAGGAGTTCAACAAAATTATGGAAACATCGAAAATACGACACATTACAATGCCTAATACTGTCCAGGAAACTCGTTGGCATTCAAAACAGCTTCCAGTCGCCCCGGGATGGATAAATACAGGTCCTTCATAGTTTTGAAGATAATATTATACCATTCTTCCTGAAAAATAGTGACAAGTTCAGGTAATGATGATAGGGATGGATACCAATCAAGCAGCCTTTTCTCCAAATTAGACCGCAAAGGCTCAATAATATTGAGACACGATGGCTGATGTGACCAGCGGAGACGCGACAACTCATTGTCAAACACATAAAACCAGTCCTGACGATGCGAGGCTCTGTCGTCTTGGAACACAGCTTCACCATTGAGGAACAAATAGTGTGCAATGGGATGGACCTGTTTACCGAAGATGGTAACACACAGTATGTGATCAAAAGTATCCGGACACCCCCAAAAACATACGTTTTCCATATTAGGTGCGTTTTGCTGCCACCTACTGCCATATCAGCGACCTCAGTAGTCATTAGAGATCTTGAGAGAGCAGAATAGGGCGTTCCGGGAAACTCACGGATTTCGAACGTGGTCAGGTGACTGGGTGTCACTTATGTCATACGTCAGTACGCGATATCTCCACACTCCTAAACAACCCTTGGTCCACTGTTTCCGATGTGATAGTGAAGTGGAAACGTGAAGGGACACTTACAGCACAAAGTGTACAGGTCGACCTCGTCTGCGTAAACATTGGACGATTGAACAATGGAAAGACGTTGTGTGGAATGACGAATCACGGTACACAATGTGACAATCCGATAGCAGGGTGTGGGTGTGGCGAATGGCCGTTGAACGTCATCTGCCAGCATGTGTAATGCCAACAGTAAAATTCATAGGCGGGGGGTGTTATGGTGTGGTCGTGTTTCCTATGGATGGGGCGTGCGCCCCTTGTTGTTTTGCGTGGCACTACCACAGCACAGACCTACATTGATGTTTTAAGCACCTTCTTGCTTCCCACTGTTGAAGAGCAGTTCGGGGATCGCGACTGCATCTTTCAACACCATTGAGCACTTATTCATAATGTACGGCCTATGGCGGAATGGTTACACGTCAATAACATCCCTGTAATGGACTGACCTCCAGAGTCCTGACCTGAATTCTATAGAACACGTTTGGGATGTTATGGAACGCCGACTTCGTGCCAGGCGTCACCGACCGACATCGATACCTCTCGTCACTTCAGGGCTGCCATTCCCCAAGAAACCTTCCAACATCTGATTACACTATGCCTGCGAGAGCGGAAGCTGTCATCAAGGCTAAGGGTGGGCCAACACCATACTGCTTTCCAGCATTACCGATGGAGGGCGCCACGAAGTTGTAAGTCATTTTCAGCCAGGTGTCCGGATACTTTTGATCACATAGTGTAATCCGTGGCAGTGGCGCAGTCTTGCATGTGGCGTATGGAATACCACGATATGGCTGCCTGTATTATCACCGAATTCCAGAAATGTTTCACTTTTGCTACGTAAATACAGCCAGAAGTTGCAAAATGTGTGAAACAAGATTCATCTGACCAAATTACTTTTTCCCATTGCTCCTTAGTTCAATTTTTACACTTCGGCACTCCTTTTTCGGTTTCTGGCATTTGCATCGTTGGTGAGTGGTTTTGGAATTTCGGATCGCCCTGTAAATCCCTGCTTATGGGGCTCGCGTCGCGTTATTTGGTGCTGACAGGGTTCCCGAGTGTGACATTCAGTTCAGCAGTGGGTTTTGCATCTGTCGTCGGCTTATTTTTTGTCACAATCCTCTTCGATGACCGTCCGCCACGATCAGTCGACGCACCCTTTCGTTCACGTTGTGACTTAAGGGGTGATGTTTTTTCGCTTTCCCTGTACTTGGTTGGTACAGTGCCTCTTGAAACAGAAAGCACTTTGCCTACCTTCGTTGTTGAAGCACTCACCACACGTGCACTAACGATATGCCCACGTTGCAACTCATTAGATCCTACGTAATGCACTCACAACTGCACAGAACACTGTTCTGATCACGACTGACGCCAGCAACTCACTGAAGACACAGCACACCTGCCGTTCGAGGCCAAAACAAGAGCGCAACCTGCAAGCTTGGCTAGCACCTGCTTTTATGTTCAAGCACGGATTTCTCGCAGTGTTTCCATATTTTTGTCCTGCTCCTGTATAAGAAGCTACAATATTTTTGCACTTGTTAAGTTATAATAGCATGACATGTGCTATATCCTTGTAGAAGTAATCCACGCATGAATAAAACTCCAGAATGTAAGATACACAGTTCTCGTCCGACACTAAGGTCGTTGCACAACTAAGAAGAGGGTATGGGTTGCGAGTTTGCTGCAGACACAGTTGTGTTGCTGTACGGACAAAATGGTTCAAATGGGTCTAAGCACTATGAGACTTAACATTTGAGGTCATCAGTCCCCTAGACTTAGAACTACTTAAACCTAACTAACGTAAGGCCATCACACACATCCACGCCCGGGGCAGGATTCGAACATACGACCGTAGCAGCAGCGCGGTTCCGGACTGAAGCGCCTAGAACCGCTCGACCACAGCGGCCGGCGCTGTATGATCAACAGGTGCACCACAGTGTTCGATGAAATGGGGCGGTGACTATAAACGTAATCCAAAGGTGAAGTGCACGGGACGGTGTGATTATCATGGCAAAACGTCTAAATGGCAAACATATTCACCGTGATGTTCTGGCGGTATACAGACCAAATGCAATGCCGCGTCTAGCCCTAGCGAGAATGTGCTAACAACTTGACCAAGACCGCACAGATGTGGTTGAAGCAGATCGGGAAATCCAGATCTTGCATCATGCTACTGCCATCTTTTTGGCAATGTGAAAGAACATCTGGGGGGGGGGAGGGTGAGAGGAAGAGGAGGGAGGGGGGGGAAGCTATGTTGTAAAATAATAGGCTGGTGCATAAGTTCGTAGCGTTTTTGTTTTGCATCTTGATATTCCACTCGCTATGGGTTTATTTATAGGTTGTCATTTTTTGTTTGTATTTCGATGTTGCTATTTGAGTTCACATATTGTCATTTTGTCATTTGCAGATGGTGAGTGGAGTTGTGAACGCTAGAAAATGGAGTGCAAAGCGGAGAAATCGGAACAATTCCGACGTTCTCTTCTGTTTGAGATCAATAGAGGGTAACAATAGTGGAAGCAGCCAGAAAACATTGCGCTGTGTATGGGGATAATGTCACCGGACAGAGCGCGCCAAGAAAATAATTTTGTTGCTTTAAAGAGGATCGTTTTGACATTAGAGACTCTCCACATTTAGGAAAACCTTCTGGGTTTGTTGAAGATCGTTTAACCGCATTAATCCGCAATGAGTGACGTCAGTGTACTCGAGAACTGCCAAATGTGGTGAACTATCAACATTGCACCACTTTCTGACGTCTGAATGCAATGGGGAAGGTTAAGAAATCGGGTGTATCGATACCGCATGCTCTAAGCCAAAATAAAAGAAATCAAGACGTTGTCAGATGTAGATCTCTACTTGCTCGTCATCAGTTGGTTCGTGAACAACAACGGCCATCCCTATACTGGTGTCGAGAAATGGTGTCTTTACGCCAACATAAGGAATTGAAAGGAATGGCTAAGCGCAAACAAAGCAGCAAATCCTCGTACAAAGACCTGCGCGTATCCACAGAACATAGTTAGCATCTGGTAGAATTACTTTCCCAAGGTATAACTATGATCGTTAACATTTATTGTCGAGCAGACCCTGTCTGAAAACAACGACCGCGAAGATGCTACTCCATGATAACGCTACACGCATTCTGTTAGACTGACAAAAAACACTGTACAGGAGTTGGGCAGGGAAGTCATTCCGCACGCACTTTATTCACCTGAGCTTGAGCCCTCAGATTTTCACCTTTTGCGCTCTGTATCGAACAGTCTTTAAGGGGGGACGTTGATGAAATTGACCAAAAAATGTCAATTTTCGATTTATTTTTTATTTGTTAGGACAACTCATGGACAATAAGATCCCAAAGTTTCAATGTTGAAATCGCATCCGAAGTGCCTGAAAATTAATTGAAAGAGAGGCGCGGCCTCCCTGTCACGCCCACGTTTCGAAGCAGCACATCAATACCAGCTCAGTGAACGATTCTGTGTATTAATTTCAACCAAACGTGCGTGGGATACATCTAGAAGGCCGTGATACATACTCTTCGGTTTTATAGATCATCTTTGGCCGAGCCTGCACTTCTCAAAAAGTGTGTTCATGGCGAAACCCAAAATCCAAATGAGACTCTAAGTTCACTCATACGGAAACGATGCCCTAGAAACACATATGTATCTGCTACAGTTGTCAGACTTGCAACTTATGATGCAGTTATTGTATTTAATGATGGGAACTTCGGTAGGATGAAGGTATTAGAAAGAATGGGCTTCAGGACAGGAAATTTTACTCAAGACATCCTCAGAAAAATAGATTTACAGCGTGTCTCTGCGGCTGAAAAGTCAATTGAAGACTTGGTAAAGGAAAGAAGACAGACAACAAGAAACCAGAAGAGAAGCCTTGAAGGGAAAGACGACCCAGAGTACAAATGTGGTGCCTTCTGAAGAAGTAACATAAGGACAAAAGTTAGGTCGAACTTTAAACTGCATTTCCTGAACAGTTTGTTTCTTAAAGTTTATGTACCTTTTCCTCAGATTCTACGAATGCTAGAATTATGAAATTTTGTACACACATTTCTATGAACCTAGTAAACGTTTTCTCAAGAGAAAATTTCTAAATTCTGATTGCAAGCTGAGATATGGGGCAAAGTGCTTGGAATTTTGCATAAATTTAAAATTGTATTTGTGGAATTATAATTAAGAAATTATGAAAATTCTCCTGTTTGACCTATTCCAAAAACCTCATGAGAGAAGCTTACAACATATAAAGAGATGAAACAGAGAATTTTTTGTAGAAATCTCTTGAATACTTTCTGAGAAAAAGGACCATACATTATTTTTGGAAAATAAAACTTAAAATTTCATCAAAAAAACTGAATATATATAATGTAAGGATTTGTTATGTAAATTACGTTCATGTAAAGCGAGGTACAAAATTTCACTGCCATGTCTCCAAAACTGTGGATTTGGTACATTTTTGAAATAGTGTGTGTTTTTCATCAACGTCCCCCCGAAAGGAACTTCCTTTCCGGATGAAAATGCGCCCCGAACATGGATCGACGAGTTCTTCGTCTCAAAACCACGTGATTTCTACAGTCTCAGAATCGAAAACTCATCTCAGCGTTAGCAAACTGTTGTAAATAGTGAAGAGAATATATAATTGATGACTGAAGTCTCTGTTATGTGTATCCGTTGTGTTTATTAAACTTGTGAAAAAATATGCGAACTTATGCACCAGCGCAGTAGTTGTATGTTTCTGTGTCTCTGAAGTGTAGCGCAGCGTCGAATAAAAGCCAACTGGCCTGCCATAACACACTGAGCTGATAAAAGTTATGGGACTGCGATACGCACATATACAGACGGCGGCAGTATCGTGTACACAAGGTATAGAAGGGCACTGCATTGGTGAAGCTGTTATTTGCACTCAGGTGATTCTTGTACAAAGGTTTCCGACGTGACTATGGCAGCAGACTTTGAAAGCAGAGTGGTAGTTGGAGCTAGATGCTTGGGCCATTCCATTTCGGAAATCGTTAGGGAACTCAATATTCCGAGATCCCCAATGTCAAGAGCGTGCCGAGAATAGCAAATTTCAGGCATTATCTCTCATCACTCGCTACGTGCCGGCCGCTGTGACCAAGCGCTTTTAGGCGCTTCAGTTAGGAACGGCGCTGCTGCTACGGTCGCAGGTTCGAATACTGCCTCGGGCGTGGATGTGTGTGATGTCCTTAGGCTAGTTGGATTTAGGTAGCTCTAAGTTTAGGGGACTGATGATCTCAGATGTTAATCCCATAGTGCTTAGAGCACTATGAACCATTTGAACTCGCTACGCAGTGGCCGACGGTCTTCATTTTCAACCAAGAGCAGCGGCGTTTGCACAGAGTCTTCAGTGCTTACAGACAAGAAACACTGCGTCAAATAACCGCAGAAGTGAATGTGGAACGTACGATGTTAGGAGAATGCGGCGAAATTTGGCGTTATAGGGTTATTGCAGCAAAAGATCTATGGGAGTTCCTTTGCTAACAGAACGACATCGCCTGACCACATCTGTTGACCCAAGAGGACTGGAAAACTGTGGCCTGCTGAGATGAGTCCTGATTTCAGTTGGTAAAAGCTGATGGTAGGGACATCACGAAGGCATGGACCCAAGTTCTCAACAAGGCACTGTGCAAGCTGGTGCTGGCTCGATAATGGTGTGGTCTCTGTTGACGTGGAAGGGACTGGTTCCTCTGGACCAGCTGAACCGATCACTGACTGGAAATCGTTACGTTCGCCTACTTGGAGATCATTTGCAACCATACATGGAGTTCATGTCGTGTCACCGGGCCAGAGCTATTTGGAATTGGTTTGAAGATCATTGTGGACAATTCGAGCGAATGATCTGGCCACCTAGATCGTCCGACATGAATCCCATCGAACATTTATGGGACATAATCGAGTGGTCAGTTCGCGCACAAAATCCCGTACTGACAACTCTTCCGCAACTATGGACGGCTATAGGGAAAGCATGGCTCAATATGTCTGCAGGGGACTTCCAACGACTTGTTGAGTCCATTCCACGTGCAGCTGCTGCACTGCACTGTGCAAAAACAGTTCCGACACGATATGAGGAGGTATCGTATAACTTTAGTAACCTCAATGTAATTAACTTACGTGCTTAAGTCCTCTGGTTCGAGTATTATTATGAGTACAGGAGCGGAGGCGAATTCCTCGGCAGGCAGTGGCGGGGTTGTGGTTGCGGGTGCGGGGTTCAGCGACCGACCCGCACAGTTGGTGCCCCTGCGGAGGCGCGGGCCCGCCGCCGCCCCGTCACGTCGCCGCGCGGCTTCTAATGACAGCGGCCGGCCCGGGGAATTAATTTGGTAAGGCACGGCACGAGGTGCGCCGACGTGTCCGCCCGCTGATGACGGCCACTGCTTAGGCCCGCCATTAGCCGCTACGTGCGCCCACTTGCCGGTAACTAGCCCGCGCAGGCCAGGCTGGAGGCGGAGGTGCCGCTCTCGGGCCAGCTTCCCTCCCTCGTCCGACAAAACACAGCCTCCCAGCGAGGCGAAAACACCCGGTGACTGTCACCGGGAAGAGCGCACGTACCAGAAAAGAGCTGTGGCCTCATTCCGCCATTTTCATGATCGTACAATGCTCGCACCTCGACATGTTCGCTTTCAGAGGGGTGAGGGGCACGGCGAGAGCGAAGTCTCCTGAAGGCATTTTTTATTTGTTTTGTATGTCATGTCCCGTAGGACCAAATTTAGGAACAAGTCTCCATGGTCATGGGACGAGCTAGTACATGAAATCAGTAATCATAGATAAACTCAAACATATGTGAATCCTATGCAGACGACAGGTCATAATCTTAAATAAACATAATTAACAACGTAGCACTGGAATTAACTGAATTTCTTAACATTTCCAGGAGTTCCTTGACAGAATAGAAAGGATGATAATTCATTGAAACTCTCAGCTGCTGACAGGTGTTGTTGACATACCTTGATGGGGACAGCTGAAAATGTGTGCCCTGACCGGAACTCGAGCCCGGGATCTCCTGCTTACATGACAGACGCTCTGTCCATCTGAGCCACCGAGGACACAGACCAATAGCGCGACTGCAGGGACTTATCCCTTGCACGCTTCCCGTGACACCCACATTCCCAACTCTCCACAATCTACATACGTAATGTCCCTAATAGATACTTTGCCCATCCACTCGTTACTCGCGCCCACATAAGTTGACGATTCCCGTAGGAGTTCGGGCAACCTGTGCGCACTCTCACAGATGAAGGTCAATGGCCGGGTAGCCATTTAACTATGTATGACGATAACGTGCAAGGGATAAGTCCCTGCAGTCGCGCTATTCATTTATGTCCTCGGTGGCTCAGATGGTTGCCAGCACGGTAACTCAGCGTGTTCGGTCAGAGGGTTAGCTGCCCTCCGTAATAAAAAAAAAAAACTGAGTTGATGGATCAGCGACGAACTGAAACGGGTGTCTTGCGACGTCCGCCCCGAGCAGATACAACGAACGAAAAAAAAAAAAAAAAGAAAAAAAATTGCTGGAGATCCCGGGTTCGAGTCCCGGTCGGAGCATACATTTTCAGCTGACTTCATCAAGGTATGTCAACAACACCCGTCAGCAGCTGAGGGTTTCAATTAATTATCATTTATTCTAGAGAAGCTGCACGGTCATAAATGGTATCTGTTCTTTCGAGAACAGTTAGTGTATAGAATAGAAGGAGAGAGTCATGCTGAAACTCCTCATTTTAGACTTGAAAGTGCGTGGATTACTGCTAAGGTTTTTAAATTCTTGTGGCAGAACACTGCACGCCTTTCTGTAAAAGATTACAGGACGTTAGTTCCAAATGCAGATTGGATTTCAGCCTAATATTAACTGAGCGTAAGCTGCTAACTCTTTGGGATAAGCTGGTATTGCTAACAACAAACGACATTAAGGAAAATATGCTTTGAGAGGCCAATGTCAGAATTCCCAGAGTACTGAAAAGGGGTTGACAAGAGGTCTGCGAACTTACATCACGCATTGCTATAACCGAGCGTTTTTGAGCCAAAAATAGCCTTTTTGAATCATAAGAGTTACTCCAACGAGTAACACCGCACGTCACAAGGGAATGAAAATAAGCAACAAAGTCTACTTTTTGTGTTGAACTATCACTTATTTCAGATACTATTGTAATGATAAATAAAGCAGCATTCAGTTTTTGAACAAGATCCTGAACATTGGTTTTCCACGGCAGCTTACTGCCTAACTGAACGCATAGGAATTTGAGCTGTTCAGTCTCACAAATCACGTGTCCACTCTGTGTAATCAAAATATCAGTTTTTGTTGAATTTTGTGTTAGAAACTGTAAAAACTGAGTCTTACTGTGATTTAGCATCAATTTATTTTCTACAAGTCATGGACTTATGTCTCAAACTACATTATTTGGTACTGTGTCAATACTGCACCGACCATCCTTCAGTACCAAGCTGGTGTCATCAGCAAACAGAAATATTTTGGAAACATCTGTAATACTAAAAGGCATGTCATTTATAAAAATAAGAAACAGAGGCGACCAAAACACCAGCCCTTTGGGCAGCCCCCACTTATTTGTATCTTAAGGTCCTCTCTTATATCTGACCAGACACAACACAAACTAAAACTATTATGAAAACATTCACTGGAATAATAATAACGATAACAATAATAGAAATAATAATGAAAATAATAATAATTGACAATAGTAACGATAATAATAACCAATAATAATAATAATAATAATGAAAATATTTCACACTAATAATAACAATAATAATGTTAATAACGGAATACATGTTTACTATTACAGAAGCGGAAGGGATAGAGAGGAGAGGACAAAATTGAAATGGCAATCACAGTGGGTGTTAGGAAAGAGCAGAATTTAAATAAAGAACTCTGCCAAAATGTCTGAAGGAAAACTTGTGAGGGAGAGGGAATTGACGAGAGTGAGCTGCATAATAATATACAGGAGAGTTGTGATAAATGGTTGGTCCACTAACTGTCTTTTGAAGTTTGGAAGGAATTTAATTTCTCTGATTTTTTGAGGAAGATTGTTCCAAAGTCGGGTTCCTCATACAGAAAATGATTTAGAGAATTTGGCAGTGTTATGTCATGGTACAGGAAGGACTTCAGTTTATTGGGAATGAGTATTTCCGCTGTGCTCTTCAGATAGTAGTGTAACAGTTGATATTAAATAAAAGAGAGTGTAATGATTGAGAAGACGATGCCGCGGACACCCAGTATTATAATGAAATTACAGTGAAATCCAGACCTTTAGCTGCTTTCAGGTGTTGATAAATATCAACGGGGACATGTCCGAAAGAACAGGTGCCATGTTCATACATAGTATTACGGTCCCTACGCTTATCGGCAAGCAGCCGTGCTAACTGTTCGTAGGCAGACGTGATATGGTCGAAACAGCGTGCGACACAAATGTATAGCACACAAGCATTCATCGCGAATCCTAGCCAGCGTGAGCTTCCCTTGGAGAATAACATCACCATAGTCAAGTATGGGGAGCTTCTTTCTAAGCTCGAAAGGAAATACGAGGGTGGTTTGAAAAGTTCTCGGAACGGAATGCAAAAAAAAAAGTACTTACATCGCTGAAACTTTTTTTTATTTTTCAATGTAATTTCCTTGTAGAATAATGCACTTGGTCCAGCGATGTTCCAGTGCCTTGATCCCATCTCGAAAATGAGTTTCCTGCAAGCCTGCAAAATAGTCGTCAACTCCGGCTATCAGTTCTTCGTTTGAAGTGAATCTTCGTCCACCAATAAAAATTTGCAGTTTTGGGAAGAGATGGAAGTCTGACGGAGCCATATCAGGGGGCAAAAACTCATAGCTTAGTTCGCGTAATTTTGCCATGATGACGGCACATGTTTTTGACGCAGAGTCAGGAGTCGCGTCATCCATCTTGCAAATTTTTTTTTCATTTCTAATTCTTCAGTTAAAATGTGATATAACCTTTCAGATGACATCTGGCGAGCATGAGGAATTTCACGCACTTCCAATCGGCGATCCTCCATGACCATTTTGTGGACTTTTGCAATGATTTCTGCACTAGTGACACATCTCGGCCGACCACTGCGCGGATCATCATCTAAGCTCTCCTGACCAAATTTACATTCATTTGTTCACTTGGCAACAGCTGAATATGAAGGATCAGAGTCTACCAGTGTATTCTGGAAATCGGCACGAATGTCTTTGCTTTCATATATTTCTTTACGAAGTCTTAATCACTGCTCGAATCTCGAATTTTTCCATCTTCGCAAGTCACTACGCGGGAACACCAACAGAGCCAAGTCACCGCCACAGCTCTCTTACATGTGTCCTTCACATTCAATATGGCTAGAAATGTCATTAGCTAGTCTTACCATTCATATCGTCTCAACCTGAGTTTTAGCGCCGCTCTTGAAGCTTTTGCTAGTTTCGTCATTGCTTCTTTGATGCACAGATGGAAGACTGTATCCAATGAATATGACGTGAGCAACTCGTTGCGCTAGCGCTGACCTCTCGTGGTGAACTTTTCAAACCACCCTCGCACTTTTTTATATTTCTACAGTGAATGAAATGACGCTGACACCTTCTTACAGACTGCAGCTGTGTTTTCAGTACAGTCTAAATGACGGTCCGGAATTAATGTCAAACGCTTTGTAGAAGAGGAAGAGGTCACTTCTGTGCCCTTTAGGATTAAGTGTGGAACAGATTCTCTGACCTGCTGTGTAATAAGTCTTTTGTGAGCAAGATTGATTGCGTCTTAGATGCGTTAAGTTTCAAACCTATGCTTTGCGCTCACTCACATAACGCAAGTAAATCACTATTAACATGACGGATGGCTGCACACAAATTTGTTGGACATGCACTTAGATGTAACTGATGGTTTCAGCGTATGTGTGATATTTGCAGTGAGAGAGAAAATTTGCCACATCATCTACATGTAATGAGAAAAGTAATGGGTCCAATACTGTTTATTGTGGGACCCATGATACGACATCCCTCCATTGCGTAATTTTAATTCCAATCATTACACCCTGTTGGCGTGATGTAGGATATAAGTGAAATCATTGTACAGCACTTGAAAAAAAGTCCGTATCTTTAACGTAGTTCTCTCCTAAAGGCTTTAACTGCCGATATGCCATTACCTCGCACTTAATTATAACAAATTGTACCATTGCGACGCGCTCAATGAGGTGGTGCCTCGAAACTGCATACTATCATAACACGAAAGTTGGGATAAGAAAAGCACCAAATTCAAAATGTCGTTAGCCACCTATATACTCCTTTCGAGAGCTCCTCAACGTGCCTTTGGTTTGAAACAGCAAATATTCGTAACACGTAAGTTATACATTGCATAGAAATGGTGTAGCCCCAGCCTAGAGGATAGTTTCGAGAACGAATCTTTCATTTTGCAGTGGGCTGTTCGCCTAAGTGCTTCATCTGAGTCATTAGTCTTCTGGATGGTTTGATGCTGACCACCACGAACTCCTCTCTCGTACTATCATATAAGTAGCACTAACACTCAACATCTTCAATCATCTGTTCCATGTAGTCCAACCTCTGGCTTCCCCTGCAGTTTTTATCCTCCGTTGCTCCCTCTAGTACCTAGGAAGTTATTCTTAATGTCGTAACACATATGATATAATCCTGTCCCGTCTTCTCGTGACTGTTGTCCATACATTCCTTTTCGCCGAGTCTGCGGAGAACCTTCTCATTCCTCACCTCATCAGCCCACCTAATTTTTGAACATTCTCCTACAGCACCAAATCTCAAATGCTTCGATTCTCTTCTTTTCTGGTTATCGACAATCAGTGATTTACTACCATACAAAGCTGTGCTCCTAGTGTATGCTCCCAGTGATTATGCTCGATAGCAGCAGACTTCACTTGGACACGAATGTCGTCAATGCCTATGCTAGTCTGCTGCTTACATTCATCTTGCTTTGTTTGTCATTTGTTATTATACTTTCAAGGTATCAGAATTTCTTCACTTCGTCTACGTCGTGGTATTCAATTTCTATATAAAATTTATCGCTAATCTCATTTCTGCTACCCTTCGGCATTTCCGTCTTTCTCTGGTTATCTGTACTCGTTGTACTAGTCATTCTTTCGACAGGTCCTTTAAGTGTCCTTCACATTCAATATGGCTAAAAATGTCATTAGCTAGTCTTGCCACTCATATCGTCTCAACCTGAATTTTAGCACCTCTCTTGAAACTTTCTGGTAGTTTCGTCATTGCTTCTTTGATGCACAGACTGAAGACTGTATCCCTGTCTTGCATCCTTTTCGATCCGAACACTTTGTTCTTCGTCTTCCACTGTTACTGTTCCTTCTTGTTTCCTGTAAATAGTGTATATTAGCCATAATTTCCTATAATTTACTCCTATTCTCCTGAGAAGTTCGAACATCCTGTACGATTTAACATTGTCGAATACAATAATGAATTGCGGATGGGTCCGCCTTTTTTGCAAGTACACAATTTGTTATTTTGCTTCACTACCCAAACACGCTTCACCTCAATTGTGGTATCCGCCGTAGACTTTTCTCTTTTATTTTTCTGAAGTACATACATACAGATTATAGTCAGGTTAGGCAATATGTTACATCAGAGTTTGGTGTTATCTAAATTGCGCGTGAACTTTACCTTTCATGTTACATGATATGTGTACTGTGGCTCCCAACCGAAATCAGCCCACAGGTCTAAATTAGTACAACATGTCACCTGCAAACATAAGAGATGTTAGGATGTCTCCTGAATTGAATTTTTGTTTATAATACATAATACACATATTCCGGCCAAAAAGCGTTGCTTATTCCACTTTTTTACCTTACCAGTGCTGAATTTGTTTTGTCGTGAGCTGTGGCTGAGTTATGTGTGCATGTGTGTGTGTATGCCAAACGTGTTTTTGTTGTGTTGTGTAGCTGGATTGACCTGTGCACATCTTCATCTAGATCTACATGATTACTCCGCTATTCACAATAAAGTATCTGGCAGAGGGTTCAGTGAACCACCTTCAAGCTGTCTCTCTCTACCGTTCCACTCTCGAACGGCGCGCGGGTACAGCGATCACTTAAATTTTTCTGAGCGAGCCCTGATTTCTCTTATTTTATCGTGATGATCATTTCTCCCTATGTAGGTGGGTGTCAACAGAATGTTTTCGCAATCGGAGGAGAAAACTGGCAATTGAAATTTCATGAGAAGATCCCGACGCGATGATAAACGCCTTTGTTTTAATGATTGCCACTCCAATTAACGTATCATGTCTGTGGCAGTATCTCCCCTATTTTGCGATAATACAAAACGAGATGCCCTTATTTGTACTTTTTCGATGTGATCCGTCAGTCCCAGCTGATGCGGATAGCACACCGCACAGCAATGCTCCAGAATAGGGTGGACAAGCGTGGTGTAAGCAGTCTCTTTAGTAGACCTGTTGCACCTTCTAAGTGTTCTGCCAATGAATCGCAGTCTTTGGTTTGCTCTGCCCACACCATTATCTAGGTGATCTTTCCAGTTTAGGTTATTTGAACTGTAATCCCTAAGTATTTAGTTGACTTTACAACCTTCAGGATAGTGTGGCTTATCGCGTAATCGAAATTTAGCGGTTTTCTTTTAGTACTCATGTGAATAACTTCACACTTTTCCTTTTTCAGGGTCAACTGCCACTTTTCACACCATGCAGATATCTTATCTAAACCATTTTACAATTCGTTTTGGTCATCTGATGAGTTTACAAGGCGGTACACGACAGCATCATCTGCAAACAATCTAAGACGTCTACTGAGATATAATATAGATCAGGAACAATAGATGTCCTATAACACTTCCTTGGGGAACGCCGGATATTACTTCTGTTTTACTCGATGACTTCCCGTCTATTACTGCGGACTGTGACCTTTCTGATACGAAATCAGGAAACCAGTCGCACAACTAAGGCGATATTCCATAGGCACACTGTTTGGTTAGAAAACGCTTATGAGAAACGAAATTTAAAAATATGGAATCAATTTGACACCCCCTGTCAAGAGCAATCATTACTTCATGAATATAAAGAGCTAGTTGTGTTTCGCAAAAACGATATTTTCTGAATCTGTGCTATGTGTCACTAAATCGTTTTCTTCGAGGTACTTCATAAAGTTCGAATACAGTATATGTTCCAAAACCCTACTGCAAATCCATGTTAATGATATGGGCCTGTAATTCAGCGGATTACTCCTACTTCTCTTTTCGCGTATTGGTGTGACTTGAGCAATTTTCCAGTCTTTTAGGTACGAATCTTTCTCTGAGCGAGCGGTTATATATAATTGCTAAATAAGGATCTATTGTATTATAGTATTCTGAGAGGAACATGACTGGTATACTTAAGCTGCCTTGTTACCCCAAGGATATCTACTTCTATGTTTCTCATCTTGGTAGTTGTTTTTGATTGGAATTGCCGGGTGTCCGCGACGGTCGCAGGTTCGAATCCTGCCTCGGGCATGGATGTGTGTGATGTCCTTAGGTTAGTTAGGTTTAAGTAGTTCTAAGTTGTAAGGGACTGATGACCTCAGAAGTTAAGCCCATAGTGCTCAGAGCCATTTGAACCCTTTTCTTGATTGGAATTCAGGAATATTTACTACGTCTTCTTTGATGAAGGAGTTTCGGAAAACCGTGTTTAATAACTCTACTTTAGTGGCACTATCATCAGTGACTTCACAGTTGTTATCGCACAATGAAGGTATTGAAAAAATTGGAAAATGGAAATTTGTGGTAAGTCTTATGGGGCCAAACTGCTGAGGTCATCGGTCCCTAAGCTTACGCACTACTTAATCTAAGTTAAACTAACTTACACTAAGGACGACACACACCCATGCCCGAGGGAGGCCTCGAGCCTCCGACGGGGAGCGCCGCGCGGACCATGACTGGACTCCCGAGACCGCGCGGCTACCCCGCGCGGCAATGGTATTGATTGTGTCTTGCCGTTGGTGCGCTTTATGTATGACCAGAATCTCTTTGGATTTTCTGCCAGATTTCGAGACAGAATTTCTTTGTGGAAATTATTAAAAGCATCTCGCATTCAAGTATGCGCTATATTTCGAACTTCTGCAAAACTTTGCCAGTCTTGGTTATTTCGCGTACTTTTAAATTTGGCCTGCTTTTTTGCTGCTTCTGCAACAGAGATCTGACCCGTTTTGTGTACCACGGGGAATCAGCACCATCACCATTTATGTGGTTTATATCTCTCAACTGCTGTCGGCACTGTCTCTTTGAAACCATTGCACAACTTTTCTACGCTCACGTGATCAGATCGGAAGAAATGAAGACTGTCTCTTAAAAAGACGTTTAGAGCATTTCTATTACCTTTTTGGTGGTTGTAGGTGCTCCGGTATTCAGCCTACAGCAACTGCCTTGTGGTCGCTAATCCCTGTATTCGTCACAATACTCACTATTTGTCCAGGATTATTTGTTGCTAAAAGGTCAAGCATGTTTTCGCAACCATTTACGCTTCTAGTGGGCTCATGAACTAATTGTTCCAAGTAATTTTCTGGGAAAGCATTCAGTATAAAAATGTTCAAATGTGTGTGAAATCTTATGGGACTTAACCGCTAAGGTCATCAGTCCCTAATCTTACACACTACTTAACCTAAATTATCCTAAGGACAAACATACGCACCCATGCCCGAGGGAGGACTCGAACCTCCGCCGGGACCAGCCGCACAGCCCCTGACTGGAGCGCCTTAGACGCATTCAGTACAATTTCGGATGACGTTTTATGCCTGCCGCCGGCTTCAAACGTATAATTTTTTTGGAAATTTGTGGTAAGGTACTATGGGACCAAACTGCTGAGGTCATCGGTCCTAGGCTTACACACTACTTAATCTAACTTAAACTAACTTACGTTAAGGACAACACACACACTCATGCCCGAGGGAGGATTCGAACCTCCGATGGGAGTAGCCTTAAAAGTATAATTTTTGCAGCATATCGAGGATATATTGAAGTCACCACCGACGATAAGTGTGAGACTCAAGTTTTCTTTGAACTGTTCAGCAACTATATCTTCTGAGTCGGGGGTTCGGTAAGACGATCCAATTAATTTTAGTCCGATTGTCAAGTATAATCTTTATCCATACTACACACCTGGAAACTGAAATAAGAACACCGTGAATTCATTGTCCCAGGAAGGGGAAACTTTATTGACACATTCCTGGGGTCAGATACATCACATGATCACACTGACAGAACCACAGGCACATAGACACAGGCAACAGAGCATGCACAATGTCGGCTCTAGTACAGTGTATATCCACCTTTCGCAGCAATGCAGGCTGCTATTCTCCCATGGAGACGATCGTAGAGATGCTGGATGTAGTCCTGTGGAACGGCTTGCCATGCCATTTCCACCTGGCGCCTCAGTTGGACCAGCGTTCGTGCTGGACGTGCAGACCGCGTGAGTCGACGCTTCATCCAGTCCCAAACATGCTCAATGCGGGACAGATCCGGAGATCTTGCTGGCCAGGGTAGTTGACTTACACCTTCTAGAGCACGTTGGGTGGCACGGGATACATGCGGACGTGCATTGTCCTGTTGGAACAGCAAGTTCCCTTGCCGGTCTAGGAATGGTAGAACGATGGGTTCGATGACGGTTTGGATGTACCGTGCACTATTCAGTGTCCCCTCGACGATCACCAGCGGTGTACGGCCAGTGTAGGAGATCGCTCCCCACACCATGATGCCGGGTGTTGGCCCTGTGTGCCTCGGTCGTATGCAGTCCTGATTGTGGCGCTCACCTGCACGGCGCCAAACACGCATACGACCATCATTGGCACCAAGGCAGAAGCGACTCTCATCGCTGAAGACGACACGTCTCCATTCGTCCCTCCATTCACGCCTGTCGCGACACCACTGGAGGCGGGCTGCACGATGTTGGGGCGTGAGCGGAAGACGGCCTAACGGTGTGCGGGACCGTAGCCCAGCTTCATGGAGACGGTTGCGAATGGTCCTCGCCGATACCCCAGGAGCAACAGTGTCCCTAATTTGCTGGGAAGTGGCGGTGCGGTCCCCTACGGCACTGCGTAGGATCCTACGGTCTTGGCGTGCATCCGTGCGTCGCTGCGGTCCGGTCCCAGGTCGACGGGCACGTGCACCTTCCGCCGACCACTGGCGACAACATCGATGTACTGTGGAGACCTCACGCCCCACGTGTTGAGTGAGCAATTCGGCGGTACGTCCACCCGGCCTCCCGCATGCCCACTATACGCCCTCGCTCAAAGTCCGTCAACTGCACATACGGTTCACGTCCACGCTGTCGCGGCATGCTACCAGTGTTAAAGACTGCGATGGAGCTCCGTATGCCACGGCAAACTGGCTGACACTGACGGCGGCGGTGCACAAATGCTGCGCAGCTAGCGCCATTCGACGGCCAACACCGCGGTTCCTGGTGTGTCCGCTGTGCCGTGCGTGTGATCATTGCTTGTACAGCCCTCTCGCAGTGTCCGGAGCAAGTATGGTGGGTCTAACACACCGGTGTCAATGTGTTCTTTTTTCCATTTCCAGGAGTGTATTTCTCAGGAACTATCTACTTCACTTTCACTGGAACGCCAACTACTTCTGACAGCAATAAATACTCCACCACCAACTGTATTTAATTTATCCTTTCTGGACATTGTTAGATAGTTTGAAAAAATTCCGGCTGAACTTATTTCCAGCTTTAGCCAGCTTTCTGTACCTATAACTATTTGAGCTTTAAATGCTTTCTATTAGGGCTTGGGGATCTGGTTCTTTCCCAACACAGCTACGACAATTTACAACTACAATAGCGATCGTTTCTACAATTGCCTTACTGTGCTTTACCTGCCCCCTTTCAGACGGACGCCCTTTCTGTGGTCCCCTGAGACCCTCTAACCTGAAAAACCGCCCAGTCCCTTCCACACAGCCCCCGTTACCCGTGTAGCCGCCTCCTGTGTGTAGTGTACTCCTGACCTATTAAGCGGAACCCGGAAACCCACCACCCGATGGTGCAAGTCAAGGAATCTGCAGCCTACACGGGCACAGAACCGCCTGAGCCTCTGATTCAGACCCTCCACTCGGCTCTGCACCAAAGGACCACAGTCGGTTGTATCGACGATGCTGCAGATGGTGAGCTCTGGCTTAATCTCGGAAGCTGACCGCCCGAAACCAGAGAGGATCTCCTCCGATCCAAAGCGACACAGTCATTGGTACCGACATGGGCCACCACCTGCAGTTGGCTGCACCCTTTGCACCTCCGGAATGACTCAATCCGGTATGCGCACGGGGTGCATACTGGCTACCTTCCCTTCCTCGACAGCCATGTTCCTAAGAGGTCCCATTACGCGCATAACGCTGGAGCTCCCAACTACCAGAAAACCCACCCTCTGTGAATGCCCAGGCCTTGTGGGCCGAGAAGCTTCCTTTGTAACAGGGTGGAAGACTGCATCCGGCTCAGAGACTCCATCAGCCACAGATAACGCCCGAAAACTGTTCGTCAAACGAACCAGGGAGGCCCTACGATCGGCCCCTAGGAATGCTTTTGGCTGCCTGCCAGACTTTTGAATGATCCCCCACTCGACCACGGGTGAGGGGTAAACTCAGTGCAGACAGTGCCTGGGGCGGCCACAGCAGAGGACCGATCGCGGGACATGTGGGACGTGCTCGACGTCCCTCGCATCTCCACGTCCGACCCCGCACGGTGATGCCTCTTGGCAGCAGCCTCAAGCTGTGTGACGGAAGCCAACGCAACCTGGAGCTGTGAGCGAAGGGTGGCCAACTTAGCTCGCATCTGTACACAGCAATCACAGTTCCTATCCATTACTGAAGTGGCTCCTGTTTGAAGCTCGTAAAAATATGTAACTAACTAACGGTGTACTCGGCTTATTAGCAGCAAGGGTAAAATTTGTTTAAAGCTTTGATGTAGAGAACCATTTGGTGTGGTTTGTTGTACATTGGATTATGTATCATAACTGAACAGCGCTGGCCCACGTTTTCTCCTGAACAACTGTGAAACATGCGTCTTATTATGTTGCTGTAACTTGGATACGCACTTCACTGCACAACATAGGGCTCTGATGCAATGTCGACTGTCGTTTGTTTCACTTTCTTTTTTGTTTTGGCCAAAATATTCTTCTAGGTCGACAGACCCAACTAACGTGTCTTGATTTATCTTAAGTCTTGTTTCCGTTATGACGCTCGACGTGTAGAGCTGCACTCTGCCAAAACTTCGGTTCGATAGTTTTGGTACTTAGTAAATGGTAGGATAACCGCTAGTATTGGTAGCACTGATAGGGAAAGAAGCGTAAATAAATGGGTAAGAGAGGTAGCGGGAAACGAGGACTTCTCTTCGTTTTTTTTTTTGTTTGGTTGTTTTTTTATTGCACACAATTAGAACAGCACATCATTAAGTGTTAGTCCACCTTGTGTTTTACGTCTTGCACATATAAATTGCATTTTATAAGTAATAAGAATTAGTTTGATTGGGTAAATTCTGCGTTTTTATATAATCAAAGCAATTACTGTTGGTGCAAGTATAGTTTACATGCAAAAAAGTCTGTATGATTATTGTTGTTATTTTGTACTGAGAGTTCATCATCATAATCAACGGCAATAGTTTGCTGTTATCGATAAATGTGAAAGTTGTTTATGAAAAACAAAAACATGTTTTATATAAGCTCGACGAAGTATTGAAGCTATGTTTAGTATTTTTTTGTTTTGCGGTTTTTTGTTTTATCTTTTTTTGAGCAAATTGCTTTCTCAAGCGCTATATGGTTAATCTGTATTGCTTTTTTAATTTTTATTACTTGTTTCTCGTAATAAATCAACAATTTTCGAATAAAGCCTGTATTGAACATTGAAAATTTCAGTTTTGCTATAAATACTATTTATTTTTAAGTAATAGACAGGAGAATAATTATGTAGAACAAAAATGTTCCGTAGGTTACTCGGCACTTTATATAACCTTACTCAGTTTCTAGTCGGTTCACAGCTTTTGGTTTGTAGAGGACTCTAGTAAGACAATGATCACACACATCAAGAAAAGGATCGATACGAGGTAAAGCCAGATTGGTTTGCAGCGCACCTAAAACACAGGAAATGCGGGTACCATCTTAACTGACCAAAGATACTTGGAAAACTACCGTACTCTGCGCTTAGTTTGTGGTGTCACCGGCAGACACCACACTTGCTAGGTGGTAGCCTTTAAATCGGCCGCGGTCCGTTGGTATGCGTCGGACCCGCGTGTCACCACTATCAGTGATTGCAGACCGAGCGCCGCCACACGGCAGGTCTAGTCGAGAGAGACTCCCTAGCACTCGCCCCAGTTGTACAGCCGACTTTGCTGGCGATGGTTCACTGTCTACATACGCTCTCATTTGCAGAGACGACAGTTTAGCATAGCCTTCAGCTACGTCATTTGCTACGACCTAGCAAGGCGCCATATTCAGCTACTATTCTGAACAGATAATATTGTGAATCATGTACCGTCAAGAGCGACGTTCATCTTTAATGGATTAAAGTTAAGTATCAAACTAATTTCGTCCGCTTTCTGAATTCTCATTCCTTGTCATGTTCCAGACCTCACGTCAGTATAATTCTTCCCTCTTCACGCCAGCCTGCGTGAGATAAAACGCGTGCATTTCGGCCTCCTCTCGTAAAACGGTGTTGGCTCTTCTGCCAACACAACATAGTTATCATAGTCTATGGAAGTCTACAACTTTAGCGACGCCAGAACTTCCTGTCTGATGCCATTTACCTTTCCGAAAGCCAAACCACTCATTTAACACCAACTCGATTTTATTTTTTATTCTTCGGTATGTTATTCTTGTCAGCCGAATTTTGAGTTTTCTAGCGTGCTGTCCGAGCAGGGTATGGTTCAAAATGGTTCAAATGGCTCTGAGCACTATGGGACTCAACATCTAAGGTCATCAGTCCCCTAGAACTTAGAACTACTTAAACCTAAGTAACCTAAGGACATCACACACAGCCATGCCCAAGGCAGGATACGAACCTGTGACCGCAGCGGTCGCGCGGTTCCCGACTGAAGCGCCTAGAACCGCTCGGTCACTCCGGCCGGCTTTTCAGGGTGTCGAGAGGGAAACGTCTGTTGTGGAAAAAGGCCCATCCGAGTTGTGTGGCGCAGCTGCTACAGCGCGACCTGCCCTCGCCGCCACCAGTCAGCCAGCGGCGGGAAGTGGAGAGACAGTGATGGCGGGCGCGGATGCGTTGATCCAATTACTGTGCGCGTGTCGCTCCGGCCGTGTCTGCCCTCCTTGTAATTGTGCGGCACCGTCGCCTCCGCCATCGCCCCAGCCAGGCGCACCCCGATGGATGGCTTCCGCCCGCTGCCCGACACGCGACCAACTCGTCAACACAGCGGCGCCCCGTCTCTGCCCAGCAGGGCTCCAGCTGCCCTTTGGATCTTCAGAAGCCTGAGCACCCGCTCGATCCGTAAGGCTGTTGAATGCTTCTATTCCGAATTCATAGCCGTTTCCTGTTTTTATTTTACATGTCTGCCGGCCGGAGTGGCCTAGCGGTTCTAGGCGCAACAGTCTGGAACCGCGCAGCCGCTGCGGTAGCAGGTTCGAATCCTGCCTCGGGCATGCATGTGTGTGATGTCCTTAGGTTAGTTAGGTTTACGTATATCTAAGTTCTAGAGGACTGATGACCTCGGAAGTTAAGTCCCATAGTGCTCAGAACCATTTGAACCATTTTTACATGTCTAGTTCCTCAGGACCAGATCGAGGAACAAACCTCCAAGGTCATGCAACATGTCACTACATGAAATGACAACATAAAAGTAACAACAGATAAAATAAAATGTTTATGGATCCAAAAAAGACAAGCTATAAGCTAAGTAGAAATTTGTTAAACGTATCTATAAATTTGTTATTGGTTGGAACTCGCAAGGTCTGCTGTAATTGGCTAGCGCGATCCCTACACTGGCAGTACCAGCCAAGTGGGAACGCACTTGCTGCCGGGGCACTGAGGAGGGAGCGCTTGCTTCAGGTCGTAGCAGAGAACTGCAGTGAGGGATGTCTGCATCTTAGAGAACAGTATAGTGGTTGAGCTGGAGTCAGAATTTCCAGCCGTTACCACTGCCGTCTTCCACACTCACACCATTGGAGAGTGGTAAACACGACCTGGCGATGCAGTCACTGAGCTGACGGTGATGCTAGGGTAGTTAACTTACATGTGGGTTTAACTGCGTAATTTTGACGTTCATAGCAAGCTAGTTGTGCACTTCGGTGAATCTATTGGTGTTTATAATTGCTTTCTTGGAGTTCTTTCTATAAACCACTAAGCATTTTTGCAGTAATTGGCCGTATATGCTTTATAGTTTCATGTTACGCTTCATGTTGCACCAACTGTACCAACAGATATTTCATAATTATAACCGTCTATCCACTTACGGCTCAAATGGCTCTGAGCACTATGGGACTTAACATCTATGGTCATCAGTCCCCTAGAACTTAGAACTACTTAAACCTAACTAACCTAAGGACATCACACAATACCCAGCCATCACGAGGCAGAGAAAATCCCTGACCCCACCGGGAATCGAACCCGGGAACCCGGGCGTGGGAAGCGAGAACGCTACCGCACGACCACGAGATGCGGGCTCCACTTACGGCATTCGGTTCTTAAAACACATCTAACAGGTACCTGAAGTCACGAAAAAAACATCAAAATAAAATGAAAAATGCTGCTGTATAGAAACTGGCTTTCATTGGAACAAATTTTCTGCGACTATTTACCACCACCGAATTGCGACATCTTTAACTGTGATGCCTTACTGGGTACGTATATCTTTACAAAAACTAAACTAAAATCCTCCCGAAAAACCTTTGTTGCAGTCAATTTAGCTGCCTGCGGAAGGGAGACAAATGAACAGATCGTTATGGAATGACCCTGAAGCTAATCATGGTCGAAAAAAAAAAAAAGATTTATTCGCAGTATTTCCCGCGATTAAGGCATACTGTTTTACTGTACTGAATAAACTGGCGAGTATACTTAAATACTGAACTGTTACACATTACGTGGAATTGAAAACAGATTTTATCACAATTTTTTTTCCTTTATTTGATGCTAGTTTTCGATTTATGAGCATCTAAGAAAGACAAAAGAGCGTCAAAACTTATCTACATCTACATGACTACTCTGCAAATCACAATTAAGTAGCTGGCAGAGGGTTCATCGTACCACCATTAACCTACTTCTCTACCGTTCCACTCTCTAACAGTGCGCAGGTGAAACGAACACTTAAATCTTTCCGCACGAACTCTAATTTCTCTTATGTTATTATAATAATCATTTCACCTTACGTGCCAACGACCTTGCCGCAGTGGCAACAACGGTTCCCGTCAAATCACCGATGTTAAGCGGTATCGGGCTGGACTAGCATTTGGAGGGGTGACCGTCCGGTGTGCCGAGCGCCGTTGGCAAGCGGGGTGCACTCAGCCCTTGTGAGGCAAACTGAGGAGCTACTAATTGAGAAGCAGCGGCTCCGGTCTCGTAAACTGACATACGGCCGGGACAGCGGTATGCTGACCAAATGCCCCTCCATACCCGCATCCAACGACGCCTGTGGGCTGAGGATGACATGCCGACCAGTCGCACCATTGGGGCTTCTTGGCCTGTTCGGGAGGAGATCTCTTTTTTTATTATTTCTCTGTACTTTCAGACTTTGAGGAGAAAGTTGGTGATTGAAATTTCATGAGAAGGTCCTACCGCAGCGTTATAATGACTGCCAGGCCAATTCGTGTATCATTACCGTGGCACTCTCCCCCTTACTTCACGATAGTACAAGACGAGTTGCCCTTCTTTGAACTTTGTCGGTGTAATCCTTCAGTTCTGTCTGGTGCGGATCCCTCACCGCACAGCAACTCTCTGGAAGAGGACGGACAAGCGTAGTGTACGCAGTTTGTTTAGTGGACATTTTCTAAGTGTGGCTGCAGCCGCCGAGCCGAGAGGCCGCGTAACAGAGCAGCAGCAGCAGCAGCAGTTGTGTGATAAACTGTCAATTAATTTAGTCTTTGTTTTTTGTTCACGTGCTTCTACAAAGAAGTGAACTGTACATGTGTATTTTACTGTGTAGACTAATGGTTAGAAAATTAATCGTAGTTTTTGTTTTTGCGTAAGTCTTGTGAATATCCTTGGATAGGGCGGCTTCCCAGTGTAAATTTTTCGTGTAGAGAAATTTATTTCTGTTTAATCTCTTGCAGTCTCAGAGTTCAGTGAGAAATCTGGACACCAACTTTTAGTGTTACTTTATCCTCCTTTGGTATATTTTCAAACTCAGTAGATCCAGCCGCGCGGGATTAGCCGAGCGGTTTAGGGCGCTGCAGTCATGGACTTTGCGGCTGGTCCCGACGGAAGTTCGAGTCCTCCCTGGGGCATGGGTGTGTGTGTTTGTCCTTAGGATAATTTAGGTTAAGTAGTGTGTAAACTTAGGGACTGATGACCTTAGCAGTTAAGTCCCTTAAGATTTCACACACATTTTTTTCAGTAGATCCATTTGAGACCTCATATCTCTTTTATACACAGTACGATATTGCTACGGACTGTGCTTGTTGTGAGCGGACACAAGGAGAGTTGGCTGCTGTCCGTAAACAGTTGGAAGCTGCATTGGCTACTGTCGACAAGCTTCTAGCTAATGCTCGAAGTTGCGGTGACGTCGGGTGTCACTGGAATCCCCTGGTGGCCTGGACGTCACTGCGGCTTCCGATATGCAACATATGACCGGTCCGTCCTCACTGCAGAGTGGGTGGCAGACAGTGATGAGTTCGCGTGTCACTGGGCAGAAGGCGAAAGAGGAAGCAGGCCGTGCGGCTGGCTCCCTACGTCTTAGCAACAGGTACGAGGTGGTTCCTAGTGTTGATGATAACCTGAGCCAGAACGGGATGCCTCTCCTGTTGGCCAGCTGTCGATTTTCCTGCCCAGTCTGGACAAGTACTGAAGATGGGTATGCTAGTTACTGGGAGCTCCAATGTTGGGCGGGTGATGGAGCCCCTCAGCGAATAGCAGGCAAGGTGAGAAAGAATTCCAGTGTGTATTCGGTATGTTTGCCGGGAGGTCTCATCCGTAATGTGGAGGAGGCCCTGCCGGCGGCTATCGAGCGCACTGGGTGAAACCGGCTGCAGGTAGTGGCGCATGTCGGCACGAATGACACCTGCCACTTGTGTTCTGAGGCCATACTCGTCTCCTTTCGGTGGCTGGCTGATTTGGTGAAGGCAACTAGCAAGGCACGCAGTGTGCAGGCTAAGCTGTCTATTTGTAGAATCGTACCCAGGGTTGATCGCGGTCCTTTGGTTTGGAGCGGAGTGGAAGGTCTAAACTAGAGGCTCAGACGGCTCTGCGACGGTATCGGACGCAAATTTCTCGACCTCCGCGATCGGGTGCAGAATTGTAGGGTTCCTCTTAATAGGTCAGGCGTGCTCTACAAGCAGGAAGCGGCTACTAGGGTAGCGGAGTACATGTTGTGTGCACATGGGGCTTTTTCAGGTTAGAGGACCCCTCCCTTGGGAGCAAACACGATTTGCCTGTTAAATCAGCCACAGCGACCTCAGAGAATTTTGGTCCTCACAGATCAGAGATAGAAAAGATCAGAGATGCAGGAGCATTCACGAAAAGATCCCAGAATTAGTATCGCTTATTGAAGTTTATAATGCACAGATAGTATTGGGAACAGAAAGCTGGTTGAAGCCAGACGTCAATGACAACGAAATCCTAAGTTCAGACTGGAATGTCTATCGTAAAGATAGGTTAGTCGCCAATGGTGGCGGCGTGTTTATTGTAGTACAAAATTCGATAAAATCTAGCGAGGTTATCACGGATTCCGAATGTGAATTAATCTGGGTGAAATTGAGTATCAAAGAACTGTCAAAAATGGTGATCGGATGCTTTTATAGACCACCTGGGTCAGGACCTGTAGTTGTAGAGCGCTTCAGACAGAACTTGCAGAATATCATTAGAAATTTGCCTCATAATGCCGTTGTAATAGGGGGTGATTTCAACCTGTCAGGTACAGATTGGGAGAGTTATAGCATCAAAACTGGTGCCAGAAACAGGGATTCGTGTGGCATTGTTCTGGATGTCTTGTCCGAAAATTACCTCGAGCAAGCAGTTAGTGGGTAACGTTTTAGGCCTTCTGGCAACAAACAGTCCTGAACTTATCGAATCAGTTAACGTAGAGGAAGGTATCAGTGATGATAAGGCTGTGACAGCATCTATGACGACGGGTCGTACAAGGAATGTTAAGAAAGGTAGGAAGATATATTTGCTCAGCAAGGTTGAGAAGATAAAAATTTCAGAATATCTCAGCAGTCAGCATCAGGTATTCGGTGATGAGGACGCCTGGAAAAAATTCAAATGCGTCGTTCAATATGCCCTAGTCGAGCATGTTCCGAGTAAGGTTTTAAGGGATGGGAAAGATCCACCATGGTTTAATAGCCGTGCTAGAATAGCACTATGTAAACAAAAAGCACTTCATCTCAGATTCAAGACAAGTAAAAACCTAGCTGACAAATAAAGGCTGAACGAAGAGAAAATGAGAGTAAGGAGAGCAATGAGAGAAGCGTTCGATGATTTAGAATGTAAGACATTGTCAACCGACCTGAGTAAAAACCCTAAGAGATTTTGGTCGTATGTAAAATCAGTAAGTGGGTCAAAATCATCTATTATTCTCTCAGCGAACACACCAGTACCGAAACGGAAGATAACGGAGAGAAGGCCGAAATACTGAATTCGCTCTTCCGAAGTTTTTTCACCGCGGAAGATCGTAACACTGTCCCTCCTTTCAATCGTCGAAATGGCAGATATTGAGATAACCGATTGCGGAATTGAAAAGGAGCTAAAATCGATTAGTAGTGGAAAGGCTTCAGGACCAGATGAGATATCTGTAAAAGATTCTATAAAGATTATGCGAAAGAACTTGCCCCTCTTCTAGCAGCAATTTGTCGTAGATCGCTTGAGCAACGAAAGGTACCAAACGACTGGAAAAAAGCGCAGGTCATTCCCGTTTTTAAGAAAGGCCGTAAGACAGATCCACACAATTATAGACCTATATCACTGACGTCTATCTGTTGTAGAATTAGGGAACATGTTTTATGCTCAGTAATTATGACGTTCTTGGAAAATGAACAGCTTCTCTATAAAAATCAACATGGATTCCGCAAACAGAGATCCTGTGAAATTCAGCTCGCTCTATTCCTCTATGAGATCCACAGCGCAGTGGACAACGGCGCTCAGGCTGATGCCATGTTCCTTGGCTTCAATAAGGCATTTGACACCGTGCCTCACTACCGTTTAATGAAAAAAAAAAGAGCTTATGGAGTATCGGAGCAGACCTGCGATTGGATTCAAGACTTTCTTGCAGATAGAACTCAACACGTCGCTTTTAACCGAACTAAATCGACAGATGTAAAGGTAACATCCGGAGTACCACAGGGAAGTGTGATAGGACCGTTGCTGTTCGCAATATATATAAATGATCTAGTAGAAAGCGTCGGATGCTCTTTAAGGCTATTCGCAGATGATGCAGTTGTTTATACCAAAGTAGCAACGCCGGAAGATAGTAAGAATTTGAAGAACGACCGGCAGAGAATTATGAATGGTGCAGACTCTGGCAGGTGACCCTGAATGTAAATAAATGTAACACATTGCGCATACATAGGAAAAGAAATCGGCTACTGTACAGCTACACTATTGATGGCAAACAGCTGCAGACAGTGTCTGCCGTAAAATGTCTAGGTGTAACTATCCAGAGCGACCTTAAATGGAACGGCCTTATAAAAGAGACACAAGACTCAGATTCATCGGAAGAATCTTAAGGAAATGTAACTCGTCCACGAAAGAAGTAGCTTATAAGGTGCTTGTACTCCCGATTCTTGAGTATTTTGCATCTATCTGGGATCCCTATCAGGTAGGACTGATAGAGGAGATAGAGAAGATCCAACGAAAAGCGGCACGTTTCGTCACGGGATCGTTTAGCTGGCAGGAGAGCGGTACGGAGATGCTAAACGACCTCCACTGACAGATGTTACAAGAGAGACGTTGTGCGTCACGGAGAGATTTACTACTGAAATTTCGGAACAGCACTTTTCAGGAGGTGTCAGACAACATATTACTTCCCCCCACATACATCTCGCGTATTGACCACGAGAGGAAAATTCGAGAAATTAGAGCTAATATAGAGGCCTACCGACATTTTTCCCACGCACTATTCGCGAGTGGAATAGCGTTGGAGGGATCAGATAGTGGTACCGAATGTACCCTCCGCCACACACCAATAGGCGGCTTGCAGATTATGATGTAGATGTAAGTGTTCTGCTAATAAATCGCAGTCTTTCGTTTGCGTTCCCCACAACATTTAAGTTTAAGTTATTCGAAATTGCAATCTCCAAGTATTCACTTGAGTTTACAGCTGTTAGATTTGTGTGATTCACCGTGTAACTGAAATTTAGCGGGTGCCTTTTAATACTCATGTGGATGACTTAACAGTTTTCACGATTTCGAATCAACTGCTACTGTTTGCTACTGATTTTGATCATGGCTTTGCAAGACGATAAATGACAGCATAGTTTGCAAATAACCAAAGAGGGCTACTTAGTTTGTCTCCTAACTCGTTTATGTAGGTCATGAACAATAGAGGGCCTGTAACACTTACTTGGCGAAAACCAGATGTTACTTCTAATTCACTTGATGACTTTCTGTCAGTTATTATGAATTGTGATCTTTCTGATAATAAATCACGAATCATGTTACATAACTGAGGCTAACAACATAGGCACGGCATTTAATTAGAAGTCGCTTATGAGATGCGGTGTCAAAAACCTTCTGGAAATCTAAAAATGTGGAATCAAATTGACGTCCCTTGTCGATAGCACTTATTACCTCGTGAGAGTAAAGGGCTCGCCGTGTTCCAGACGAACGAAATTTTGTGAATCCGTGTTGACTATTTGTCAATAAATCGTTTTCTTAGTGGTAATTAATAATGTTCGCGCACCGGGTGTGTTCCAAAATCATAGTGCAAATCGACGTTAGTGATTTAGCAGATTACTCCTATTTTCTTTCTTGGGTATTGGTATGACTTGAGGAACTTTCCGGTCATTGGGTACAGATATTTTACGGTTCTGTATGATTGCTAAGTATGGAGCTATTGTATCAGCATACTCAGAAAGGAACCTGACTGATATACAATCTGGATCGGTGGGGTTGCATTTCTTAAGTACGAGGGCTATTCGGAAAGTAAGGAACGATAGGTCGCGAAATGGACACCACAGTGAAAAACAAAACTGTTTTATGTGCAACAGTTAGGTACAACTCCCAGCTACTTATCTCCATAGTCGCCGATCCGACTTAGACGTTTGTCGATATAGAAGGCAGCCGCCAGTGCTTTCCACCAACTCTCTACTCTGGCCTACAGCTCGTTGTCTGTGCCAAAATGTCGTCTTCATAGCCAACGGTTCATGTGAGCAGAGATGAAACTCAGAGGGAGACAATTACGGACTGTATTGTGAGTAATCAAACATTTCCAATTGAAACGATGCAGGAGCATCTTCATTGCCCCTGCAGAATGCGGCTGAGAATCGTCTTGAAGAAGAAAACGCACGACAGTTATGTAATGTTGGCTGCATAGCTTCAGGCGAAATTTCTCACCAGGCATTCGTACTTGGTGGCAGACACTATTGCTCTAGGTATCTTCATGTGGCCACTGTGTGCTCAGAACTTCATCGGAGTTTCATTGTTGTTTCCATTTCGCGATCGATCGTTCCTTACTTAATAACCCTTGTACACTACTGACCATTAAAATTGCTTCACCTCGAAGATGACGTGCTACAGACGCGAAATTTAACCGACAGGAAGAAGATGCTGTGATATGCAAATGATTAGCTTTTCGGAGCATACACGCGGTGTTGGCGCCGGTGGCGACACCTGCAACGTGCTGACATGAGGAAAGTTTCCAACCGATTTCTTGTACACAAACAGCAGTTACCCGGCGTTGCCTGGTGAAACGTTGTTGTGATGCCTCGTGTAAGGAGGAGGAATGCGTACAATCACGTTTCCGACTTTGATAAAGCTCGACTTGTAGCCTATCGCGATTGCGGTTTATCGTATCGCGACATTGCTGCTCGCGTTGGTCGAGATCCAATGACTGTTAGCAGAATGTGGTTCAGGAGGGTAATACGGAACGTCGTGCTGGATCCCAAGGGCCTCGTATCACTAACAGTCGAGACGACAGGCATCTTATCCGCATGGCTGTAACGGATCGTGCAGCCTCGTCTCGATCCCTGAGTGAACAGATGGGGACGTTTGCAAGACAAGAACCATCTGCACGAATAGTTCGGCGATGTTTGCAGGAGCATGGACTATCAGCTCGGAGACCATGGCAGCGGTTACCCTTGACGCTGCATTACAGACAGGAGCGCCTGCGATGGTGTACTCAACGACAAACCTGGGTGCACGAATGGCAAAACGTCATTTTTTAAGATGAATCCAGGTTCTGTTTACAGCATCATGATGGTCGCATCCGTGTTTGGCGACATCGTGGTGAACACACATTGGAAGCGTGTATTCGTCATCACCATACTGGCGTATCACCCGGCGTGATGGTATGGGGTGCCGTTGGTTACACTTCTCGGTCAACTCTTGTTCGTATTGACGGCACTTTGAACAGTGGACGTTACATTTCAGATGTGTTACGATCCGTGACTCTACCCTTCATTCGATCCCTTCGAAGCCCTACATTTCAGCAGGATAATGCACGACCGCATGTTGCAGGTCCTTTACGGGCCTTTCTGGATACAGAAAATGTTCGCCTGCTGCCATGGCCAGCACATTCTCCAGCTCTCTCACCAATTGAAAACGTCTGGTCAATGGTGGCCGAGCAACTGGCTCGTCAGAATACGCCAGTCACTACTCTTTATGAACTGTGGTATCGTCTTGAAGCTGCATGGGCAGCTGTACCTGTACACGCCATCCAAGGTCTGTTTGACTCAATGCCCAGGCGTATCAAGGCCGTTATTACGGCCAGAGGTGGTCGTTCTGGGTACTGATTTCTCAGGACCTATGTAGTGTATTTTGTGCAGCTTCTCAAAACCGAGGATATTTCCTTTAATAAGAGCATTACGACAGCATACAGCAGTACTGATAAGAGCCTTAGTACTGGCAAGCTGCTAATAGGCAACTTGCGTTTCTTTCTAAACTAGGAACTATAAAAAACTTGTAGCTAAGATAGGCACCTTGGAAAGTTTTTAGACCCCAAACACGAAAAACTATAATAAAACACAGTTGTCCCGTAGTATTAGAAATTAGTTTCATTATAGTAAATCTGCTAATTAAGGTTATGTTCCGGAGCAAATGTTTCTATGATTATTAAATTCCTATCGAAGAGAATAGCAGCTGCGATACTGTAAGATGCAGACTTGCAAGAGCCCATAGACAGGTGATCCTCCGTCGTTACATGGAAGTGCGAGTGCTGCATAGCCGGTGGTAACTTCAACGCCGCATGGGTGTATTATTGTGAGTGCAGCAGTTGCGCCGGCAGCACAGCTGTACCTCCCGCACCGCCAGCTAGTCCTGGCTCCAGAGACGACCAAACACCTGTCCGTCTCTGTTTGCTCCGCTGCCAGCCTGGCTACCGCTGGCTCGTTAGCGGGCAGCCGCCAAGCGCCGGCAAACTATGCTTCCAGTGGCACGGCCGTCACAGCCGCGATAGCATCAGCTGGCAGTGCATCGGGCCGAACGCAGGTGTACGCCACACATGTTTAAGCAGGTCACAATAAACAGCACCAAATAAGAAGTTGCCGATGCACTTGTTGATTTAGAAATTAGTGGTGGGCACGCTTCGTTAATGGCTACAGAAATTAGGTGTTCATTTTCTTGCGAATATATATATATATATATATATATATATATATATATATATATATATACTCCTGGAAATTGAAATAAGAACCGTGAATTCATTGTCCCAGGAAGGGGAAACTTTATTGACACATTCCTGGGGTCAGATACATCACATGATCACACTGACAGAACCACAGGCACATAGACACAGGCAACAGAGCATGCACAATGTCGGCACTAGTACAGTGTATATCCACCTTTCGCAGCAATGCAGGCTGCTATTCTCCCATGGAGACGATCGTAGAGATGCTGGATGTAGTCCTGTGGAACGGCTTGCCATGCCATTTCCACCTGGCGCCTCAGTTGGACCAGCGTTCGTGCTGGACGTGCAGACCGCGTGAGACGACGCTTCATCCAGTCCCAAACATGCTCAATGGGGGACAGATCCGGAGATCTTGCTGGCCAGGGTAGTTGACTTAAACCTTCTAGAGCACGTTGGGTGGCACGGGATACATGCGGACGTGCATTGTCCTGTTGGAACAGCAAGTTCCCTTGCCGGTCTAGGAATGGTAGAACGATGGGTTCGATGACGGTTTGGATGTACCGTGCACTATTCAGTGTCCCCTCGACGATCACCAGTGGTGTACGGCCAGTGTAGGAGATCGCTCCCCACACCATGATGCCGGGTGTTGGCCCTGTGTGCCTCGGTCGTATGCAGTCCTGATTGTGGCGCTCCCCTGCACGGCGCCAAACACGCATACGACCATCATTGGCACCAAGGCAGAAGCGACTCTCATCGCTGAAGACGACACGTCTCCATTCGTCCCTCCATTCACGCCTGTCGCGACACCACTGGAAGGCGGGCTGCACGATGTTGGGGCGTGAGCGGAAGACGGCCTAACGGTGTGCGGGACCGTAGCCCAGCTTCATGGAGACGGTTGCGAATGGTCCTCGCCGATACCCCAGGAGCAACAGTGTCCCTAATTTGCTGGAAAGTGGCGGTGCGGTCCCCTACGGCACTGCGTAGGATCCTACGGTCTTGGCGTGCATCCGTGCGTCGCTGCGGTCCGGTCCCAGGTCGACGGGCACGTGCACCTTCCGCCGACCACTGGCGACAACATCGATGTGCTGTGGAGACCTCACGCCCCACGTCTTGAGCAATTCGGCGGTACGTCCACCCGGCCTCCCGCATGCCCACTATACGCCCTCGCTCAGAGTCCGTCAACTGCACATACGGTTCACGTCCACGCTGTCGCGGCATGCTACCAGTGCCACGGCAAACTGGCTGACACTGACGGCGGCGGTGCACAAATGCTGCGCAGCTAGCGCCATTCGACGGCCAACACCGCGGTTCCTGGTGTGTCCGCTGTGCCGTGCGTGTGATCATTGCTTGTACACCCCTCTCGCAGTGTCCGGAGCAAGTATGGTGGGTCTGACACACCGGTGTCAATGTGTTCTTTTTTCCATTTCCAGGAGTGTACATATATATATATCAGCCTCAGTCGCACAAATTTCCTAGTCTTTACCAGGTTTCGGCTAAATTAACCTAGCCTTCTGCAGAAGCATAAAATTACTAAAACCTGCCAGAGTAAGGCACAGTCAACATTAAAATTAAAACCCACAGTACCGTGGTACCACGTCGAATAAAACTACTTAGCTGAAGTCCATCCCCGGCATCTCTTCACCACGCGGTCGGTTGGCAGCGGCAACTAATGTTGGCATTGACCGTTGCACGTGGAATTGCACTGAGCACTTGGCAACTCGTGTGCGTGCTCATGCGGAGAGTCAAGGCTGTATATCATTGGCTGTCTGTATATCACGTATTGGGAACTGATAATCGTAATTGTAAGCAAACTAGGCATTATGTGGATCAAGTCCCTATGTGTATTAACTATATGCAAATTGTATTAAATGATAGGTAATTTGCTTAGTTGGGTGTATAAAGTCCAAGGAGTACCTTTACGATTTTAAGCACATATGGTCATCGTGTAAAGTATCCCCACCGAACATGCTTAATAGCGAGGACCTTCCTTGCCACACTTATTTAAAACCTTAATCATTATCTATAACTTAACTAGGGTGTAACTGGGCGTACAACGCCCCTGTCATCACACTTAACTAGTACTCACCAACATAGGTCAAGCGTATTAATTAAAGTGTGACGGAGGGTAAGACATCTCCGTCATCACGCTCATGTGCTCCGCCACACTCTAATTAATATCCGTGACCTACGTCACTCATTAGCATATATGAATTTAACAATTATGCAGCAAAGTCAAGTAGAACTTACCTGCTCTAAATATTTCCCTTGTAATGATAACGAGAACGTTACACGTGCATCGCGTTACTCACAATGTTACCTATAGAAAATATTTCGCGTCTAACGTACATAGTAGACTATATTTTATGTACTTGACCTATGTCGGTCCATAGCATGCAAGCGTGATGACGGAGACGTTGTACCCTCCGTCACACTATAATTAATACCTTTTTTTTTTTTTTTTTTTTTTTTTTTTAGTCATCAGTCTACTGACTGGTTTGATGCGACCCGCCACGAATTCCTTTCCTGTGCTAACCTCCTAACCTCTTCATCTCAGAGTAGCACTTGCAACCTACGTCCTCAATTATTTGCTTGACGTATTCCAATCTCTGTCTTCCTCTACAGTTTTTGCCCTCTACAGCTCCCTCTAATACCATGGAAGTCATTCCCTCATGTCTTAGCAGATGTCCTATCATCCTGCCGGCCACGGTGGTCTCGCGGTTCAAGGCGCGCAGTCCGGAACCGCGCGACTGCTACGGTCGCAGGTTCGAATTCTGCCTCGGGCATGGAAGTGTGTGATGTCCTTAGGTTAGTTAGGTTTAAGTGGTTCTAAGTTCTAGGGGACTGATGACCACAGCTCTTAAGTCCCATAGTGCTCAGAACCATTTTTTTCCTATCATCCTGTCCCTTCTCCTTATCAGTGTTTTCCACATATTCCTTTCCTCTCCGATTCTGTGTAGAACCTCCTCATTCCTTACCTTATCAGTCCACCTAATTTTGAACATTCGTCTATAGCACCACATCTCAAATGCTTCGATTCTCTTCTGTTCTGGTTTTCCCACGGTCCATGTTTCACTACCATACAATGCTGTACTCCAGACGTACATCCTCAGAAATTTCTTCCTCAAATTAAGGCCGGTATTTGATATTAGTAGACTTCTCTTGGCCAGAAATGCCTTTTTTGCCATAGCGAGTCTGCTTTTGATGTCCTCCTTGCTCCGTCTGTCATTGGTTATTTTACTGCCTAGGTAGCAGAATTCCTTAAATTCATTGATTTCGTGACCATCAATCCTGATGTTAAGTTTCTCGCTGTTCTCATTTCTACTACTTCTCATTACTTTCGTCTTTCTCCGATTTACTCTCAAACCATACTGTGTACTCATTAGACTGTTCATTCCGTTCAGCAGATCATTTAATTCTTCTTCACTTTCACTCAGGATAGCAATGTCATCAGCGAATCGTATCATTGATATCCTTTCACCTTGTATTTTAATTCCACTCCTGAACCTTTCTTTTATTTCCATCATTGCTTCCTCGATGTACAGATTGAAGAGTAGGGGCGAAAGGCTACAGCCTTGTCTTACACCCTTCTTAATACGTGCACTTCGTTCTTGATCATCCACTCTTATTATTCCCTCTTGGTTGTTGTCCATATTGCATATGACCCGTCTCTCCCTATAGCTTACCCCTACTTATTTCAGAATCTCGAACAGCTTGCACCATTTTATATTGTCGAACGCTTTTTCCAGGTGGACAAATCCTATGAAAGTGTCTTGATTTTTCTATAGCCTTGCTTCCATTATTAGCCGTAACGTCAGAATTGCCTCTCTCATCCCTTTACTTTTCTTAAACCCAAACTGATCGTCACCTAGCGCATTCTCAATTTTCTTTTCCATTCTTCTGTATATATTCTTGTAAGCAGCTTCGATGCATGAGCTGTTAAGCTGATTGTGCGATAATTCTCGCACTTTTCAGCTCTTGCCGTCTTCGGAATTGTGTGGATGATGCTTTTCCGAAAGTTAGATGGTAGGTCGCCAGACTCATATATTCTACACACCAACGTGAATAGTCGTTTTGTTGCCACTTCCCCCAATGATTTTAGAAATTATGATGGAATGTTATCTATCCCTTCTGCCTTATTTGACCGTAAGTCCTCCAAAGCTCTTTTAAATTCCGATTCTAATACTGGATCTTCTATCTCTTCTAAATCGACTCCTGTTTCTTCTTCTATCACATCAGACAAATCTTCACCCTCATAGAGGCTTTCAATGTATTCTTTCCACCTATCTGCTCTCTCCTCTGCATTTAACAGTGGAATTCCCGTTGCACTCTTAATGTTACCACCGTTGCTTTTAATGTCACCAAAGGTTGTTTTGACTTTCCTGTATGCTGAGTCTGTCCTTCCGACAATCATATATTTTTCGATGTCTTCACATTTTTCCTGCAACCATTTCGTCTTAGCTTCCCTGCACTTCCTATTTATTTCATTCCTCAGCGACTTGTATTTCTGTATTCCTGATTTTCCTGGAACATGTTTGTACTTCCTCCTTTCATCAATCAACTGAAGTATTTCTTCTGTTACCCATGGTTTCTTCGCAGCTACCTTCTTTGTACCTATGTTTTCCTTCCCAACTTCTGTGATGGCCCTTTTTACAGATGTCCATTCCTCTTCAACTGTACTGCCTACTGCGCTATTCCTTATTGCTGTATCTATAGCGTTAGAGAACTTCAAACGTATCTCGTCATTCCTTAGTACTTCCGTATCCCACTTCTTTGCGTATTGATTCTTCCTGACTAATGTCTTGAACTTCAGCCTACTCTTCATCACTACTATATTGTGATCTGAGTCTATATCTGCTCCTGGGTACGCCTTACAATCCAGTATCTGATTTCGGAATCTCTGTCTGACCATGATGTAATCTAATTGAAATCTTCCCGTATCTCCCGGCCTTTTCCAAGTATACCTCCTCCTCTTGTGATTCTTGAACAGGGTATTCGCTATTACTAGCTGAAACTTGTTACAGAACTCAATTAGTCTTTCTCCTCTTTCATTCCTTGTCCCAAGCCCATATTGTCCTGTAACCTTTTCTTCTACTCCTTCCCCTACAACTGCATTCCAGTCGCCCATGACTATTAGATTTTCGTCCCCCTTTACATACTGCATTACCCTTTCAATATCCTCATACACTTTCTCTATCTGTTCATCTTCAGCTTGCGACGTCGGCATGTATACCTGAACTATCGTTGTCGGTGTTGGTCTGCTGTCGATTCTGATTAGAACAACCCGGTCACTGAACTGTTCACAGTAACACACCCTCTGCCCTACCTTCCTATTCATAAGCAATCCTATACCTGTTATATCATTTTCTGCTGCTGTTGATATTACCCGATACTCATCTGACCAGAAATCCTTGTCTTCCTTCCACTTCACTTCACTGACCCCTACTATATCTAGATTGAGCCTTTGCATTTCCCTTTTCAGATTTTCTAGTTTCCCTACCACGTTCAAGCTTCTGACATTCCACGCCCCGACTCGTAGAACGTTATCCTTTCGTTGATTATTCAATCTTTTTCTCATGGTAACCTCCCCCTTGGCAGTCCCCTCCCAGAGATCCGAATGGGGGACTATTCCGGAATCTTTTGCCAATGGAGAGATCATCATGACACTTCTTCAAATACAGGCCACATGTCCTGTGGACACACGTTACGTGTCTTTAATGCAGTGGTTTCCATTGCCTTCTGCATCCTCATGTCGTTGATCATTGCTGATTCTTCCGCCTTTAGGGGCAATTTCCCACCCCTAGGACATGAGAGTGCCCTGAACCTCTATCCGCTCCTCCGCCCTCTTTGACAAGGCCGTTGGCAGAATGAGGCTGACTTCTTATGCCGGAAGTCTTCGGCTGCCAATGCTGATTATTTATCAAAATTTAGGCAGTGGCGGGGATCGAACCCGGGACCGAGGACGTTTTGATTATGAATCAAAGACGCTACCCCTAGACCACGGGTACGCTTGACCTATGTCGGTCAATACTAGTTAAGTGTGATGACAGGGGCGTTGTACACCCATTTACACCCTAGTTAAATTATAGATAATGATTAAGGTTTTAAATAAGTGAGACAAGAAAGGTCTTTGCTTCTAAGCATGTTCGGTGGGAACACTTTAACGATGACAGTTGCTGACGGGGCTGCAATATGCTAAAAATTCTTAAATTATCAACAATCAGGAGGTTGGTAAAAAACCAATAGTGCTATACTTTCCATAAATTCTTGTGTTGAAGATGATAGTGTGCTTTTAACGTTATACCAACTTGCAAACCAGATAATCGAGACTGGTACTGGGACACTCCCAGTCGAAAGTATAAGTACGCATTTTTCTGTTTAGTAATAAGTCTTTCGACCATGCGGGGATCCTTAATTAAAGTGGCATCTATATCAAACACCCCCACCCCCTCCATGCACTAAAACGTCGGTGAACACACTCAACAATCAGTTCAACTTTATTCAACGGCCTGTCATCAACATCTACAGCATTAAGCGAAGGAAATACTGATGTTAAGTTAGAGCAAGTTTGTCAGCGCGCTGCTGTGGACAGCCTGTTTTTGGGAAAATGGCTTAGTAAGTAGGTTGAGCCGTCGTCGGACGCTTGAAGACACTGAATTCCGCATAACATTGATCTGTCAAGATGAAATTTAACACTCAATATTTCTTGTCCGGGATACTTTACAGCATGTAGCGATGTTCAAGGTCAACATAATAATAAACACACGAACGGTACCTGATTTACGTTCTTGCATATATTTGGTACAGCAGGGCAGACATTTCTTGGACTTCTTTTTCTGACGCCAGGATAGCGGTTTCGGCGCTGTTGTCTCACTGTTCCTTAAACCATATTTTTAAACAGATTTGACAGTGTCCGGTTTCGGGTCAACATGACAGTCCTCGGAGCTATAGACAGCAGTATAATAACTGGTTGCTTCGGTTACAAGAGTAACCTGTGCAGCTGTCAGCAAAATCTACATGCTGCATCTCAGAATGTAGATGTAAATTTTGCTGGTAGTTGGACTGATTATTCTTGTGATCTATTTAGTAACCATAGTCGTAGTCACATTTAGGTTCTTAACTTTTATTTTTAGAGGCTGGCTTTCGATCACATCTACAATCCTTGATGAGTGTAGTAATCGCTGGCGTGGGTTGGGTCCGCCCGTGCTGGCGTGGAGGACATCACTCACAGCAGTGTTCTCGCTTAGAAGAGTGTTCTCCACGACAGCGTGGACAAACCCGCTCCACGCCTCCGATTCCTACAATCACCGAGGAATGTAGGTCTAACGATTATTCCTTCAGAAGGTCAAAGTCGATCATCTAAAATTGAATACTAACAAATGCGACCACCACTGTCTGCACCCAATAAGTTATCATACTAACAGATCGCTTTTACCTGGAAGAATGTTCCAAGAAGTTCAGCTATTTACTGTTGTCTACAAATCTGAGGATGGTTCATGTTAAACTGTAACCATTCCTTTTCTAAAAAAAATTAATGCAATCAAGACAGACAGTAAAAATATCTCTTTTAAAACCAATGATTGCGGACTTCCATCAAGGACATTACGTCGATTTATTATTATCTGATCAAGTTGCAAGCGTTACTTCATTGATGTCCTATTCGAAGACTTTTTCCACCAAAGCTGTGTAGTTCTATTGCAAAAATAAACAAACTCCTAATATGGCAGCTGTAAAAATTAAAAATTGCTACCATACGACAAAAAATTCGCCACATTGTCGTGCATAACTTAGCGAAAATGACATGTAGATGTATTTACCAGTTACGGAGATATTTTGGGTCTCAGCTGCTTTATAGTGTTTTTTAATGTTCATTAGTGTTATAAAGTAATTTCTTACGCTCCGAGATGGTTCAAATGGCTCTGAGCAGTATGGGACTTAACTTCTAAGGTCATCAGTCCCCGAGAATTTAGAACTACTTAAACCTAAATAACCTAAGGACATCACACACATACATGCCCGACGCAGGATTCGAACCTGCGACAGTAGCGGTCGCGCGGTTCCAGATTTTAGCACCTAGAACCGCTTGGCCGCTTCGAGATGGTTGCCGGTACCATAAGACATTGTGTCGACTGATAACAGGCTTACCCCTCGCAGGATATAGAAGGTTGTTGTGGGAGTGATCGATACGGTGGGGCAAGTATTCAGGAGATGTTACCGTAGGGAATGACAGGTAAGATCAAAGGTCCTGTGGCCGCACACTTCGGACATCGTAGCGCCTACTGCATCGGCATCCCACTTTCCGTCGAACCATCACTGGATGCTTGCATCACAGGGCGTATATTCACCAGGAAAACCTATGTTGTCTGTGTTGTCAAAACAAACTTACCGGTGGCCACAACACAACACACCACCAGGTCTCCACCAATGACCGCCAGGGACCGCTACCCGTTCCCGGAGTCTGGAGAACAGCATCACCAGAGGTCTCAGCTAGCCTAGGAACTACTTTGCTCGCCAGGCACGTGATCGCAAATAGTTCCGGCATATACATCCGCCAGCGGGCTTTACAAGGCGGCGCACTGCCGGCAACAGGCAGCTGCCCTCACAGCCACGGCCAGACACCTCTTCTAGCTGGCCGATCTCTTGGTATAGTCGACGAACCTCTTGACGTTGTAGAACTGTGTTAGCTCCCCGTGAAGAGTCGGGTCTTTTATTATTATTATTATTATTATTTGTTATTTTGTATTTGGGTCGATCCGCAGTTGGCATCGAGTCGGTTGTTCTTTTGGATATTGTGTTATTGTTTCGTTTTGGTGAGTCCAATAAATTGCTTTCGGACGTTTTTTTTCCGCATTTCCATTCTGCTACCGCAGATACTTCAAAGGGTGTGTTGGAACGTATGCTGATAGGTGTCCAATTCTCAAATTCGGTCGATTATTAGTTGTGGCAATTTTAATTTATTGTAGATTTTATATTGGATACTCAGTGAGTAGATAGTGATTAAAAATTAGTTTGAAGTAATTTGGAATGTTAGCTACGAGACGTATTCAAAAAGTAAGGTCTGTTCGGTCATAAAAAAAAGGGAATTGCAAGAAAAATAATTGGGAGCTGTAGTTCCCTATAAGCCTACTTCAATTTTATATATAATCACTCTCCATTCCTAAGTATTTCTAATATCGTTGCACTAACGTGTTCAGTCACTCTGGAAAGAAGTTCTCTGCCTGCGGATTGAACCAGTTGGTTACTGTGGTTTTTAAATTCCTCGTTATCTTCAAACTTTGGCCAAGAATGTCATTGTTTCATATGCAACCAGAAAATGAGGGAGAATACAGGACTTGGAAAAATACGAACAGTCTATTAATTATCGAATATGTACAGAGAGTAAATCGAAGGAAGAAGAAATAATGAGTTATAGCAGAAATCAGATAAACTTAAGACCAAAATTGAGGACCACGCAGGCAACGAAGCGAAGTAATTCTGCCATCTTGAAAGCAAAATAACGCAAGTGAATGTAAGAAAAAGGTTATCACTGACAATGTGGGCAGTCATCGCTAAAAGATCATACGTTTTAATTTTAGGAATAAATTTCTGAGAACTGACGTCTCAGGCACAGAATTTATGGTGTAGGAGGCTGTTGTGGAACGCGGGAAAACCAGTAAGGGATAGAACAGAAGCGTATGAGGTGTAGTGGTGCAGAAGGAAGAAGAATCCTCCGCAGAGCTGTCGAGGAGGAATAAGCACAGCTGACAAAATATCCGTCACCGCAGGACGATTCATGCTAATATCGTGCAAAACATCAATCCGCCGAGCAATAGAGTTCACCAGATTCCAGTTGAAGCTGCAAAATTTCAGGATGTTGGCTGCTATGCTTCACCCGCCGTTCCAAAAAGTCCCAGAAATTTTCAGTGGCGTTAAGATCCACTGATTTAGTGGGCCAGTCGCCATGCGGTAGGGCACGTGTGTGTCCATGAAACCAGAAACGTACGAATGCAACTTTCTGAACACAGGTGTTCTCATCTTGGAAGACAACAGTGTCTAGAGTGTACTAATCACAAAGTTGTAGAGGAAACGGCAACACATCGTCACTGAGAATGTCGGATAAAGCATCCTGTATGACAGTGTGTCAGTATGAATGATTGGGCCCAAGTCAAGGTGTAAACCCCCGTGGTGTCTGCAACATATAGCCCATGTATGTGTGGTGGCGAGGAGCGGACAGACGCTGAAGGCACTCTTTTGCCCTTGCGGTAGGAAACTGTCCCTAAAGGCGGAAGAATCAGCAATAACCAACGGCATTAGGGTGCGGAAGACAATGGAAACCATTGCTTTACAGACATAATGTGTATCCAAAGTATATGTGGCCTGAAATTGAAAAAAAAATGTCTTGCTGATCACTGCTGAAAGAGTCCTGAATAGTCCGCCATTCGGATATCTGGGAGGGTACTGCCAAGTGGGAGGTGACCATGGGAAAAAGATTGAATAAACAACGAAAGGATAACGTTCTACGGGTGGGGGCGTGGAATGTCAAAGGTTTGGACGTGGTAGGGAAGCTAGAAATTATGAAAAGGGAAACGCTAAGCCTCAGTGTAGACATAGTGCGGGTCAGTGAAGTGAAATGGAAGAAAGGTAATGATTTCTGGTCAGGCGAGTGTAGGGTAATTTCAGCAGCAGCTGATATCGCAGGACTAGGATTCGTTATGAATAGGAATGTAGTACAACGAGTGAGTTACTGTGGACAGTTCAGTGATAGGTTTATTCTCATCAGAATCGACATTGAACCGACACCGACACCAATAATTCAGGTGTACATGGCGACGTCGCAAGCAGGAGATGAAAAGATTGAGAAAATTTATGATTTAACGGATCATCCAGTGCGTAACGGGAGGTGAAAATCTGATAGTCGTGGCGGATTGGAATAATATTGTAGGGGAGGGAGCAGAAATGAGGATTATGGGACAATATGGGCTTGGTAGTAGAAAGCTAGTTGACTTCTGCAATAAGTATCAGTCAGTGGCAGCGAATACTCTTTTCAAGAATCACAGGAGGAGATATACTTGGAAACGGCCGGGAGATACGGGAAGATTTCGATTAGAATACATCGTGATCGAGCAGAGAATCCGAAATAAGATATTGGATTGTAACGCGTACCGAGGGGCAGATATAAACTCAGATCACAATTTAGAAATGGTAAGAGTAGGCTGAAGTTCAAGAGACTAGTCAGGAAGAATCAGTGCGCAAAGAAGTGCAATACGAAAATACTAAGGAGTGACGAGATACGTTTGAAGTTGTCGAAGGCTGTAGAAACTGCGTTAAGAAACAGCTCAATAGGCAGTTCAGTTGAAGAGGAATGGACATCTGTGAAAAGCGCACCACAGACGTTGGAAAGAAAAATATAGGTGCAAAGAAGGTAACTGCGAAGAAACTATGGGTGACAGAAAAATACTTGATTGATGAAAGAAGGAAATACAAAAATGTCCAGGGAAATTCAGAAACACGGAAATACTAGAAACGAAATAAGTAGGAAGAGCAGGGAAGCTAAGGCAAAATGGTTGCATGAAAAATGCGAAGACGTCAAAAAAGAAATGATTGTCGGAAGGAAGGGTTCAGCATGTAGGAAAGTCAAAACAACCTTCGGTCACAATAAAAGCAAGCGTGACTACATTAAGAGTTCAGTGGCACTTCCACTGTTAAATGTAGAGGAGAGAGCGGATAGATGGAAAGAGGGCATTGAAGGCCTCTATGAGAGTGAAGACTTGTCTGATGACATGATAGAAGAAAAAACAGGAGTTGACAGGGGAGAGACAGGGCACCCAGTATTAAAATCAGAATGTAAAAGAGCCTTGGTAGACTTAAGATCAAATAAGGGAGAAGGGATAATAACATTCCATCGGAATTTCGAAAATCGTTGAGGGGAAGTGGTAACAAAACGAATATTCACGTCGACTGAACCAGTGCATAGACGATGCGGTTGATAGGGCTCTTCAGATTGTAGAAAATTCAACAATTAAGTATGCACTCGCGCTCATGATTGACATCGCAGGCGAATTCGAAAATCTTTGGTGGCCCGCGCTGTTCGCACGCCTCGAAGTCTCAGTCCCCAAATATCTGTATGAGAGCTTTGTAGATCATTGTAGTGGATGTATCGTCCATTGGCTTGCGGGGCTGGTATCTTAGTATGAACCCTTATTACTTGTGTTTGACGGGGCAGATGTTGTAGATGGTGTTGTTGCATACACAGGTAACATAATTATAGTTGTTGCTGTAGATTCCAGGAGGAGGCTTGAGGAAAAGGCGACTGGTGTGCTTGCTCAGATGCAGCATTGGCGCAAGAACAACAAACTGATTATAGCAATTCATAAAACTACATACATAAGGAAAGCATGTAAACCGTCTGAAGATGAATATAACGATTCGAAACCGGTAACGGTACCCTTTGAATAACGGAAGTGAAAGTAAATTTTTTGGCTGGTTGCTGTCCCAAGACCATCAATATTTGTCTTCAAATAACAGTCACGATCTCCAACCATGTCATCATATGACAAAATTGCTCATACATACTTCTGAAGGGAAGACTTTCTCTTCCCAGAAATCCTTCCCTGAGGGTTGACGGAATACCTGAAGGGTGCAGCACTGTTTGCATATATATTTAGGAATTCTTCTAGACGAGAAAAGAAACTTTCTAGAACATGTAAAGTCTGTTATTCAAAAAGCGGCAAAAATTATGCATAAGATTTCCCGTGCTGGCAATGATGACTATAAAATACCGTTGCATGTGGTGCGGTCATATCACGAAGCTATCTTCAACGCCAAAGTGGGCTTCGCTGCCAGTGTCTGGGCGCATCGCCTTAGACTAGGCAACTAAAAAACAATACTGCGACGAATTCAGAGGAGCGTGTTTCTGGGTCTCAGCGGTGCCTTTTGCACTACACCTCGGGACATGTCCGATGGATGTCGTCGTACCTTACAGGGCAGCACTGTATTGTTTGGAGCGTGAGTAATATGATCCTCTGTACGAGATCAAGGGAATGCAAGTTGCTGATAAAAGATAATTGGAAGCCTGGAAGGCTCAAATGGCTCTGAGCACTATGGGACTCAACTGCTGTGGTCATAAGTCCCCTAGAACTTAGAACTACTTAAACCTAACTAACCTAAGGACATCACACACATCCATGCCCGAGGCAGGATTCGAACCTGCGACCGTAGCGGTCGTGCGGTTCCAGACTGTAGCGCCTTTAACCGCTAGGCCACTCCGGCCGGCGGAAGCCTGGAAGTTAGATGAATGGTAGTCTCATTAGGACACTAAGAACACTGCAACGTGTGTTTGCAGCATATTCCCAAGGATGAGGAACTGGTTCAGACGGAGCGACATCGCCCTAACTCGAGGTATGGTGTACCTAACAGGTCACGGTCCATATCCCAACCGTCTGCATAAAGTGGGAAAGTAGGATGTATTAACACAACAATCTATGAATGTGGAGAGGAAGATTCCGCTGGCCATGTCGTTCAGTTCTTCCCTTTTCCGGCAGAGATAGACTGCAGACAATTTGACTGCGATCTCCAAACAATTGTAAGTGACCAAAAAAAAAAAAAAAAAAAAAAAAAAATGGTTCAAATGGCCCTGAGCACTATGGGACTTAACAGCTGTGGTCATCAGTCCCCTAGAACTTAGAACTACTTAAACCTAACTAACCTAAGGACATCACCCACACCCATGCCCGAAGCAGGATTCGAACCTGCGACCGTAGCAGTCGCGCGGTTCCGGACTGAGCGCCTAGAACCGCGAGAACACCGCGGCCGGCTAACTGAAACTCGTGGACTAAAGTCAGTATGCTAGCACATAGGATACCTAAAAGTTAACTGCTTAACTTTCAGTCTATAAGGTCCAGTGGACGCTCTGAAGATAAAAATAACGTCACTTGGAATTTGGATTAATTCCCATTATTTTATGTCATTTTTTAATTGGTTCTTACTTTTCAAATATTCTGTTTTATTTCTACATGTTTGCTATTAATATGATTTACTACTACATACATAATATCAAACATTGACGTCACCACGATTAACGAACGTGTACAAGCTGTTTAAAGTTTCCAGATAACGGATCAAAAATTCGTAGCAATAAATAGAATTGAACAGAATTGAAATTCTAGTCCTTGGGCAGTTCATTAATTACTGATGCGTCTGCGTTATAAGGCAAAGGGAACTGGTATTCCTCTGCATCGTCGACTAAATATTTTGTTACTAAAATATTGTACGCTCCTTCCTCTTCTCCACGATGTAAGATCATTTGTCTACTTTGCGCTTCCTGAGTGTCTTCACAGTAACATGCAGTCTTCCTCGTGTTCACCAACTTTCATATACTTTCGGAGTGCCAAAATTAACAGGCTTTTAGGTCGATCACCGCTCTGCATGTTTTGCCTCCACGCTACTGCTGCCCCGCGCCTATGAGAATGTTCCTCGCAGCGCGCTGGATCTCGCATCAAGCCAATGAACCACACTGTGGTGCTCTCACCTAGGAGAAACTGTGACACGCACTCAGTTCCAACAAACTGTAAAAATAAATGGAAACCCTTCCGAAACATTTTCTCTCTTTCACCCCCCACAAAAAAATGTAAAGGGAAAATGTTTGTCGCTTACTCTATTTCTGATGTTGGTTTGGTAAAAGTTCCATTTCAGACGTGAGATTTTAATTTATTTCTTCACTATAACTGACTAGTAGCCAGAAAGTTTTCAGAAATTATCGACGTATACTACTGAAGGGGAACTACAAAATAATGTTGTTCTACGGCACGTAGTCTAGGAGGCATGGCGAGCTAAATACTGAGTAGCGCGGAAAACCAACTTCTCTTAAAAAAAAACTGAAATATTTCTCTATTTCAATAGCACAGAATTTTCATTGAATTAAAAAAAGTGTGAGAATGCAGTTCTTGTGTCACTCTATCATGTACAGTTGTCAAATTATAAAAGGTTATACTTTTTTACGCGCACCGCCCTTCGCCTAGGAAAACGTTTCACGCAGGGCCCTGCGGCCTTCATCGTGCAGCGGAAGATGCAAGCGTGTGCCGCAGGACGTTCCGATATATTTCTACACTTAAAAAAGCAGCTCTATTCCGATTTGTGTACATAAACTGACTGATGAAGAAAGAGCAAAAATAAACTGTGGTTTGATCCCAATCTGAGAAGGGGCCCCTTGAGTGCGAGATCGCAAAATGCCAATGATGTTTACGGCATTCGACGCCCCACATATTGCCTACCATGGAGCGTCAATACTGGGTGCTAATGGCAACAGGGGGGGGGGGGGGGGGGGCTGGAGGTAACCAATGGTGAGCACAGCATGAGGCTACGGAGCGTAGTTGAACTGCTTACTCGACGAGTAACTCACAACAATCTACAGTGCGAGCGGAGCGGATACATTACAGAGCAATGACAATGACAAACGAAGCAAATAATATTGCGTTGTATTTACAGCAACGGTTGCCGAAGTTGAAATTTCGTCAGAAAAGAACCAAAGGAAGCGAGAAAGAAGTAGCAGGTGAAATATTAGCGTTTCTGCGAGATGAGTAAGTGAGGTGTGTGGCGTCGGATGTGCTCTACTGTGCGAATAATGTACATGAGGAGTACGATGATGACGATTCGTGCTTAACAAGTGAAAGTGATGTTGAACCAAGTGTCGAGTCAGGCAGTTCATCATTCTTGTCGGACAAGTAGTCTCCAATCAAACGTAGTATAGGACAATCGTTGTCCAAAGAGCCGGGTACTAAACAGAATTACATACATGGAAGATCATCCGCAGCATGGCAAAGAAACAATTATGAACAGATTTCGAATAAGTCCGCAGCGGAATGAGCGTGTAGTGCATAACAAAAAATATGGACATTCTAGGGGGACAAGCGCACTTGCTATAATAACTGGTATTTTGCCCGTGTCATGGATGCACGAGACAGTTTACGGACGTGCATGATAGTCACATGCAACGTTATGCACACCTGAATGCGCGCTACATAGTTTACAATGATTTCGAGGGCAGCAGTGGATGGCTGCACAATTTCAAACAGTGCTACAGAATAAGGAGACGTAAAATAATGAAATTTCACGCAAAGCTTCAACTTAACGATGTGCAGCCAACTGCAAAATGGGTCCAAAAATTTGCGCTTGAGAGGAACAGTTATCCCATCGTTCAGTAGGGAATTTGTTTTCAACTCCGACCAAACGGGATTTGCCGGCCGGTGTGGCCGTGCGGTTCTGGCGCTTCAGTCTGGAACCGCGTGACCGCTACGGTCGCAGGTTCGAATCCTGCCTCGGTCACGGATGTGTGTGATGTCCTTAGGTTAGTTAGGTTTAAGTAGTTCTAAGTTCTAGGGGACTAATGACCACAGATGTTAAGTCCCATAGTGCTCAGAGCCATTTGAACCATTTGAAGAGGAAATACATATGACAGGATCCCTGGAAATCAGAGATACCGAGAGAGTTGTATCCAGGTCAACTAGTTCAGTGCCTTAAAGCATTAATATACAATTATTCCGACTGTTAATCTAGATGGTAATTTGGATAGAAAGTTATTTATTGTGCTATGAGAAGTTGGAGTTGTTCTGTCACCAACAATTCTTTCTCGTGTGCGTAATCTTGTAGGGGCAGTAAGGAACATTTACGTCACAGCAAGCAAGACTGGGAAAACGGGCGTAAGAGAACTACGACTACGGTATGATCACTGCTTTTGGCCAATAACTGGTAAAAAAAAAAACTTGCATTTGCTAGATTCCTAGTCCGCACATAAACATCATACTCCTTTAGCCGGCCGGAGTGGCCGAGCGGTTCTAGGCGCTACAGTCTGGAACCGCGCGACCGCTACGGTCGCGGGTTCGATTCCTGCCACGGACATGGATGTGTGTGATGTCCTTAGGTTAGTTAGGCTTAAGTAGTTCTAAGTTCTAGGGGACTAATGACCTCGGAAGCTAAGTCTCATAGTGCTCAGACCCAACTCCTTTAGAGCAAACTATTCCTCCTGAAAAGTGTGCGACATTGCAGTACATACCACTTGGAAGCACTGGACAACTTCACCTTCTGGATGTTTGTTTTTTCCGTGCCTATAAACCATTTATCTAACTGTCTGCAGCTAAGCCTTAAACGATAGCCAGTTTCCCAATAAGCTTCACGACAGTCTGTTTCGTTTCGGTTGCTTGCTATCACATCTCATTAGCCCTCGTCACCCCATTACACCAATAGGATTCTAAAGACATTCGTTAAGAGTGGATACTTAGCTGAACGCCCTGCACCGTCTGTAACTCCCAAGGAATGTTCGCCTTCGATCTTGATGGTGCGAACCTTAGTCATCACTGTGGCGAGCCATTTTTCATTCGTTTTTCATGGCGCAAGTTAATGGTTTGTTTTGAACATTTCTTTAATGTCGACGATGTTCATTTTGTGAAGTGTAATAGCACTGCGTCTTCAAGCCACAAGTGGCCCATCGGCATCATCCGACCGCCGTGTCATCCTCAGCTGAGGATGCGGATAGGAGGGGCGTGTGGTCTGCACACCGCTCTGCCGGTCGTTATGATGGTTGTCTTTGACCGGAGCCGCTACTATTCGGTCGAGTTTCTCCTCAATTGGCATCACGAGGCTGAGTGCACCCTGAAAAATGGCAACAGAGCATAGCGGCCCGGATGGTCACCCATCCAAGTGCCGGCCACGCCCGACAGCGCTTAACTTTGGTGATCCACTGCGGCAAGGCAGTTGCGAATAGAGGGTGACAATTATTGAACTATATCAAAAAAGACGTAAATTAGTTACAAACTACGGCGTGCACACTCTTTAGTCAAAATGTAAACGTCACTTCAGATATTCGGATTAAGGTTACGACATGTTCGATATGCCTGCCATAATGGGTGATGATACGGCGCAGACGAATAACGAAATTCTACATGACCGGCTGAAGTGTCGGAACATCGATGTCGTCGGTGACCTCCTGAATGGCTGTTTTCAACTCCGTAATGGTTTTGGGGTTATTGCTGTACACCTTGTCTTTTATATAGCCCCACAAAAAGCAGTCGCATGTGTTGATCCTCCTGGACATCACTCTCCTGCTGCGATGTCGTCGAGCTCCGTCTTGCATGAACCACATCTTGTCGAAAGCAGGGTCTCTTTGGATAATGGGGATGAAATCATGCTCCAAAACCTTCACGTACCTTTCGGTAGTCACTGTGTCATCAAGGAATACCGCACCGATTATTCCGTGAGTGGACATTACACACCACACAGTTACCTGTTGAGGGTGAGGAGGCTTGTCGATCGACAAATGCAGATTCTCAGTCCTCCAAATGCGCCAATTTGGCTTATTGGCGAACCCATCCCAATGAAAGTAGGCTTCGTCGCTAAGCAAAACCATGTATGTGCATATTAATTCCCATCCTGCCCCGCGGCCAACCGTGCAGTTTGAACGTTCTAACGCAAATTGTTTAGAAGTTATGAGGTTTTATTTCACATAGTTCATAAATTGTCACCCTGTACAAGCATCCGAGAGAAGGTTGATCTCTGCACTTCCCGAACGCTCGTTTTCTGTCGCGCTCTTGATGCACATGGTGAGTCCTTAGGACCTAATATTTTTCCTGTCGTAATTGGTAAATGAGCCTTTCTAAAGACTGAACTTGTGACCTCGGACTTAAGGGGTTCCTTGTGAGCGTTCATACACTCTAGGCAAAGCGCCGTCGCGTCGAGTCAACACCGACTCAAAGGAAGGCCTCGGCGCTTGTTCGTGACGTCACGTCAGCTAGGCACGGCGAACGCCAGGTCTGTTGCAAGCATACTCATAATGGTGGTGTCTCCCTCTCTGACACAGGAAAATGTGAAACTATTGGCGGTAGTTGACCAACACACATTGTTCTGAGAGATTTCTGGACTTAATTAATTGTGCAATTCATTACACCTCTTAACATATAGTGTACTCCTGAACTTAAATTTCCACCTGTTTTAAGGATTGACATACAAAAACAACTTCATGGTCCAGCAGCAACAGAATTCGTGCTTCTTTACCTTATTTGTAAATCTGAGGAAGTTACGTTTGTACTGGGTTGCTTTTACAAGAAACTGTGAACATATTGGTGCTCTTCTTTAGGTATCTAGGTTGACTATGGGGTGAGGAGCACTGAATGTTAATGAAATATCTTGCGATTGTACACGTTGGGGGAGGAGGTGGGGGACAGAAGAAGAGGCAAAAGAGAGATACTTGTCAAATAAAATTTTTTTATCTTTTCTAATGTGCATGTTTAAAAAAATTTAAGCTCAGCAGTATTTTCGATGTATGAAGCTATTTTGTTTCCTGTTTAGAATTCCTTTCGCTGAAAACGACTGTAATCTAATGACTGGCAACAGTTGGACATTTACACATGTAAATTAGTTCACATTTCCAGCGATGATGTCAAACGAAAATAAATAAATAAATAAAAGAAACAAGTTCATTGTAAGGGGGTTGGGGTAAGTTTCGATAGCAAAATGGATCAAGTAAACATAGTTACTTGAATGTAAAATTTCCGAAACTTGCAATAGGGCAAAGCATCTTCTGATATTGGTCTACGTTTGTTTGGACAAGATTCAGTAATGCAGAACTATGATCTTCATTTGTAGCTTTAATCAGTAGAAAAATCTTTCATCTAAATAAAACTGCAGAAACTGTGGTGTCACCGCCAGACACCGCACTTGCTAGGTGGTAGCCTTTTAAATCGGCCGCGGTCCGCTAGTATACGTCGGACCCGCGTGTCGCCACTATCAGTGATTGCAGACCGAGCGCCGCCACACGGTAGGTCTAGAGAGACTTACTAGCACTCGCCCCAGTTGTACAGCCGACGTTGCTAGCCATGGTTCACTGAGAATTACGCTCTCAATTGCCGAGACGATAGTTAGCATAGCCTTCAGCTTAGTCAATTGCTACGACCTAGCAAGGCGCCATTTATCCTTTGCTATGTATCTAATGAAGCATGTACAGTAACAAGACCAGTGTTCACTAGAGATGGGGGGATCCGCTCGTGAACTAATTCATAGAGTTGAATCTTTCAAAGGAGTGAACAATCAGTGATTCAGAAAAAAAAGAACGGTAGCTCCAAACGTTTCCCACAGCAGAGAGAGAGAGAGAGAGAGAGAGAGAGAGAGAGAGAGAGAGTCGGAGCAGACCAGTGGGGCCTCTGCTGGTCAGAGCACACTGCACGCCACACAACACAGCCAGCGCCGGCCTCTAGCCTGCTTCTGCCTTGGCTGCCTGCATTGTGCAGTGTCCCATTGGATTTTGTGTTTCACACATGCCGTGCCGTCTCTGTGCTTCCTCTGCCGCGTGCAGTGTCTGGCGCACCTTAACTTAGCATCGCACTCCGTCAGCGATAGTTTCAGTCGCACGTCCTGCCCTCTGGGCAGTTGATGCGAGCAACAGGCCAGAGAGCCTCCTAGCGGAGAACATAAGAACTACTTGCAACAACCTGTTCGCAAGAGAACGGACGATTTGTCTCCGAGCGGGTGAGTGGTGGCTGTTCACCGCTCCCCCCACCCTCGGAACTTGCCCGCTCAACGCTCACCCCACCGTTCTCGACTCTAGCCAGAGCGTTGAGCAAAGCAACTCAGGTGTCACTCTGGTCTCTGCGGTCTTAGCTCGCGCAGTAATACAGCTCGCGGCTCGACCTGCTTGACTCAGCGCCTCTGCATCGGAGTTCGTCTCTACTGGATATTGTTCTTCGTAGTAATACCGTTATGTATATTACATAATTATGTTATGTATACATCATTTGTTTTTATTTTATTTTTATTTGTTTAAACTGATCAGATTAGGTTCCTGATGGCTCCTCTTACTATTGGATTTTTTATTATGGTCACTCGAATTTACACTTTAACCAATAAACGTATAGCAAAAGTGATACACCAGTTTTTCCTTGTTTTATTCTGCAGAAGGCTATATGCAGCACTTTGGTCTTACAGTCAAATTTATATATTTTTTTCTTATTGTAGTACGGATTTTGCGATTTTAGGCGTCTTTGGAAGGAAATGTTCACGTTAAAAAGATATGGCTTGCGATGTATTTGCACGAGGTTAATGAAATTTTAATACATTATAGCCAAATATATTGTTAATGTAATCTCAAGTTACAACATTTTCCGATAACCCAAAAAACCACGATAGTGCAAAATAAATCAATAATCAAAAACTTTGTCATACCGTGGAAATTTCAATAAACAATACAAAATTCTTACTCATTATCTGTGTTACTTCAAAATAGGATCAAATAAGATCAAAATACAGGTATAGTACTGGAATAAACAAAGTTTAAAGGGCAATGTGCCTTCCAATTATTTTCTGTTGTGAATGAGTGGTGAGTCATGAAAAAGAGCTAGTTCATTTCAGTGAGTGAACAGTTCTGATCCGATCTCTGAAAAGAACAGTTTTGCTCATCTCTAGTGTTCACCAATTGTGGATTAAAGTTAAGTATTCCAGCAGCTACGTACTTTTCTTTATAGCATTCATTACGTATCCTGTTTCAGACCTCACACCAGCCTGCGTGAGTTTAAGCGCGTGCCTTTCGGCTACTTCCGAGTGGCGTGGCTGTCTCGCTACGCCACTACAGAATCCAAAACAATACCAAACATTTTGTTCAAAAATAAGAGATTTATAGTGATAAGCACGCCTAGGTGTTTCTGCCTGCAACAGACCTGGCGATCGCCGAGCCTAGCTGACGTGACGTCACGAACAAGCGCCGAGGCCTTCCTTTGAGTCGGTGTTGGTCGAGTGCACCAGATGACGTCACGGCAGCATGCCTCGCTGGCGCTGGTGTCTGGCCGCCTCTGCCCCGACACCGCATAGCGCCACGCTGCGGCTCGGCGCCGACGTCACGCGCGCCTCTGCTCGGTACGTGCCGGCCGCACCTCCATTACGGACACGCCCCCGGGCCGCTCATTTCTCGTCATTAGGCCTCAAATATCTATATTTATATCCTCTTCCCCGGCCGAGAGTGCTGACGCTAATACGATAGCGGGAAATAAGCTATTAATTTACGACCACTGCATTAGTGGCCAACGGCGCGGTAACGAGGTCCGATCTGGGCAGCGGCGAAATTCGCAGTCGTTCCCCGGCTTACTCTCCGCGCTGTTGTTCTACCTGACAGGCAATGCCATCCGGAGAAAATTGGACGCGTGTGTAATACCTCTTTGTTCTGTTTGGAGCCGCTAAAGCTATCTTCTCAATACGTGTGAGGGGATTATATGAGAGGTCTTCAGCTCTCGTAGCTGAAAATGTACGTGTCAGATCTCGACATAGACTGAAATCTTACTCGTATAATTTCCTACTATTCAGACCATTACTTTTCCATATCGTTAAGAACAGACGTATGATAGAATTGCGCCACAGGTGTACGTGTCTGTGCTATCGATTATTTGCCACAATGTGATGTTTTTAGAAGGCTGCACTTTTTTCCAATGGCGCGAATCTATTGCAGTCATAGTTATTTTACTTAGTCATCAACCTCTCATAAATAATATCTGCTTCATGTTCGACTGTATTGTTGGTAATTACCTTTGATGGGTGTCATTGAAAGCCTTGTCGACAGAGTCAAAATAATTTGCACACCGAAACACCTGCACGCCGAATTAAAACATCAGAAGCAGAATTTAGAAAAAATGGGTGATCAAGAAAAGAAGTAAATGCAGTTCTATGACCGAATGAAAACAGACCGAAAGAAAGGATGAAAAACAACGGTGGAGTCTTTGTCCCTTTTATTTAAAAAAACGGAAAAAATTGAAATAAGATTGATTAGATCGGTAAGATTTTAGAGAAACATAAGGCCAGACAGGTTTTTTAGACCAAGACCCCAATTCTGTAAAGGATAACGCAATGTTCTGTCTGCCTTGGGAATGGGGGGAGGGATATATAAAATTCGTGTAAATTGGAACTGTAAAGAGAAGCTTGAATACACACCTGAAGGAACACGGAAGTCTTTTCCGAAGGAAGATTAGGGTTTAGTGACTTGTCGACATCGGTACTATCAGAGACACGTTCTTTGTCGTCTAGAGGAAGTAGACAAATCAACTGTAGCAGGCCAGATTCTTCACTCAGGAAATTTTTTGAGTGATGTTTTCCGAAATCATGATTTTATTTCCAATGACCCACGGCTATTCAGAGAAGCCACTGAAATATTTGAACGTGGGGACTACTTCAACGGAAGAGAAGAAGCCATGAAACTTAGCGATATATGGGCAGTAGCTCACAGACTATGTAGATGAATTGTATCTTTGAAGACGACAGTTCGATTTTTCAGTTTTTATCTTTGACACACATTATCTCTGCGATTTTGTATAAATTTCTACGAGGCCCTTTTTCACGGTATGTCGCTGCAATCGACGTCCGAGCCGTCATTCAACAAGACTCTGCGAAACTAGTAGCACTTCGTATGTCAAGCGTACCTAGGGGCGAAAGGTCAGTGACCATAAAACTTCATGGACCATGACCTTACAATTTGAAAGATTAACCTACGGTTAATACAACCACTCGTGAAAGCTTTCATCGAGTGACTCTTCATACCTGTGGTCTCTCATCGATAACATGCTCTAGAAGATCAAGACATTAATTCACCTCTCTCGTTTGGTGCTGCACGAAAATCGGAAGGTAACTGGTTCGAATAGTGGTTGTGTAACACATCATCAGTAATTAGCTGGCAAGAGAAGTGGGATTCGTTTTTCGGAGAGGGGGCGGTTCATACTTCATAATTAGTAAACTCTGGTAATAGCTAAACAAACCAGACGAAGATGTGTCCAGGAGACAGCTGCAGATTTGTCTTCAAAGAAAAGAGATTAGAATGACTGGCATACCACGTAGCATCAATTGTACAAATAAACAGGCAGTAAATAGTTAAGTAATATAAGAGCATATCAAGATGTCCAGTCAACAAATTTTGTTCACTAGGAGACATATGCTAGACTCATAATACGTAAGTAAAAATCGGGGAGTAGACTGTGTTGAGCATATATGGTGTATGTTGGGGAGTAACAGGACTTACGACTTCTGTGAACACCAGAACTGTCTTTCGCAAGAGCAATCAAAGGATTCAAGAACAATATTGTGCTCCACGCCGTGGCGCAGTGTTACGTCTATCCTCGAGTCATGGAGGCACAAGTGTAAAATCATTGCAGATAAACGGAAACTGTAGAAGTACGCAGTTAGTACTCTGTAGTCCAGTCTGGGTGTTTCGAAAGCAATCACATAAACGCTATGTCATAGCAGGATTCAGCAAACCAAGCTAGGCTCATTTTGACCACCTGTTTCAAGTATAATCGAGTTACAACCTTTTTTTGTGCTAAACCGGGGCGTTGCGGTTAATAATTAATGAGAGCAAGACTAAGGAAAAATCAAGTTCATAGGATTTGTCGACCTGGAAAAAGCGTTCGACAACACCAAATGGTGCAAGACGTTCAACCTTCTGAGAAGAAAAAAGATAAGCTACAGGGAAAGACGGGTATTATTCAACATGTACATGAGCCAAGAGGGAACAAAAGAGAGGGAGTTCAAGAAAGAAGTGCTAAGATTAAAAAGGGTGTAAGACGGGGATGTAGTCTTTTCCCCTTATTGTTCAATCTAAAAATCGAAGAAGTAATGACGGATATAAGAGTGGAATTAAAATTCAAGGTGAAAGGATATCAATGGTATGATTCGCTGATGATATTGCTATCCTCACTTAAAAAAGTATTACATGATCTGATGAGTGGAATGAACAGCCTAATGAGTACAGAATGTGGACAGAGAAAATCGAAGAAAGAGATAATTAATGAGAAGTAGCAGAAATGAGAATAGCGAGACACTTAACATCGGGTTTGACGGTCACGAAGTGGATGAAGTTAAGGAATTCTACTACCGAGGCAGCGAAATAACCAATGACTGACAGAGCAAGGAAGACATCGAAAGCAGATTAGCTCTAGCAAAAAGGTCATTCCTGGACAAGAGAAATCTGCTATTATCAAACATACGTCTTAATTTGAGGAAGAGATTTCTGAGAATGTACGTTTGCAGTACAGCATTGTGTGGTAGTGGAAACCGGAACAGAAGAGAACCGAAGCACTTGAGATTTGACGATACACACGAATGTTGAAAAGTAGATGGACTGCTAAGGTAAGGAATGAGAAGATTCTCCGGAGAATTGGCGAGGAAAGGAATATGTTGAAAACGCTGACAAGGAGAAGGGACTGGATGATAGGGCATCGATTAAAACATCAGCGAATAACTTCCATATTGTTAGGAGCTGCAGAACATAAAGACTGTAGGCAGAGATTGGAATATATCAAGCAAATAAATGAGGATGTAAGTTTCAAGTGCTACTCTGAGATGAAAAGGTTGGCACAAAAGAAGAATTCGTGGTGGGCCCCAACAAACCAGTCAGAAGTCTGAGAGAAAACAAAATTGGATATTAGGTAACTACATTCTGCGCTAATTGTTACTTTCTATTTAGTCACATCTGCTTCATAGGGGGAAACGCAGTTCTAGTGAATTACTGAAAGACAATACCGCGAAGGCTCGCGATATTCCACCTTGAGAATGCTGATTCGGATCACGACATCTGGGGATGAGGTACCTGCCAAAAACACTAAAGCACCCAGAAGAATGTCAATGTAACTTCACACACACCATCGGCGGGTATGTAAATGAATAGTGCTGCAGTTCTCTCTGACATCTATAACGGTCCCCGGGAGTACAATGGCGTTGCGATTTTGAGTGATCACTGTGAAGGACATGGAGATGTAAACTGACGGTGGAGAGGCGAAGAAAGGAAATGAAAGAGAGGGGGCTCACGCCGTCAGTTGCATCGAAAGATTGTGCGGAATCAGCGGCGAAGAGCGAAAGTTGGTATCGGACCATGATTCGAGCGTGAGATATCCTCCCTACTAGGCAGGTGCGGTGTAAGTAGGCTGTTCAGGTTTTTATGTTCGTAACGCCACGTAGCGCTCTGTATGAAAATCACTGACTGTGCCGTGTGCAGTCTGTGGCTGGTTGGCATTGTTGGAATATTCGCTATTCTAGTATTGGGCAGTTGGATGTGAACAGCGCGTAGCGTTGGGCAGTTGGAGGGGAGGCGCCAGCAGTGGTGGATGTGGGGAGAGAGATGCTAAAGTTTTGAGATATTAATATAAGCGGACTATCTGGACGTGTGTCCGCCAGAAAAAGGAAATTTGTAAAGATGGATGTCATGAATTGATATATAACTGTTGTTCTCTATCAAAATCTTTTATTTGTTAACTATGCCTATTAGTCGGTAGTGCCTTTAGTTGTTAGAATCTTTTCTTTTATTTAGCTGGCAGTATAGGCGCTCGCTGTTTGCAGTAGTTCGAGTAACGAAGAATTTTGTGAGACAAAAATGGTTCAAATGGCTCTGAGCACTATGGGACTTAACATCTATGGTCATCAGTCCCCTAGAACTTAGAACTACTTAAACCTAACTAACCTAAGGACATCACACAACACCCAGTCATCACGAGGCAGAGAAAATCCCTGACCCCGCCAGGAATCGAACCCGGGAACCCGGGCGTGGGAAGCGAGAACACTACCGCACGATCATGAGATGCGGGCTTTTGTGAGACAAGTGATTCATGAAAGGTATAGGTTATTGTTAGTCAGGGCTATTCTTTTGTAGGGATTATTGAAAGTCAGATTGCGCTGCGCTAAAAATATTGTGTGTCGGTTTAGTGATGATCAGAATAAGTAAAGAGAGAACTGTCTTGAGTACGTTGTGTATTACTTAGCTGTTTCTGTATCAAATAACGTAAGAGTTTTTCCAGCATAAATTTTTCTAAGGGGACGTTTCAGCGGTAACCATTGCGAGATCCGGGACACAGCATTATCGCAACTGCGCAGACTACCTCGGCATACCCCACGGCCATACTTGATTCCCATTCAGCGCCACCTATCAGCAGGCGCTGTCTATTTCCTCCGTATTCGCTCTCTTGAGATTCCCACATGAGGTCGAACGTACTTGAGCAACCACCCTCAAGAAGGTGAATCCATTGCCCAGCTAGGCCAATCAGATTCCATGAATGCATGGTGTGTGTTCTTTCGGACATGTACGGAGATGCCGCGTACTAGTATCAGATCTATCAGCACCTGACAGAGGTTGAAAGCGACCTCGACATGACTCTCCATTTGGTCGGCTGGTCGAAACGTTCAAAAATCCAGATTTTTGGGGGTTTCGGATGTGGCGGTAACTCTCTGTTGGACTACAGTGGATCGTGAGGGCAGGCACAGTTATTGTCAAGGCTCCGTTCGACCACGTCTAATCATCACAAGGGAAGATCGCCATATAGTGTACTAACCACATCATAGCACCATCACATCTGCGAACAAGAAATGGACTCACTGCAGTATTCTGTGTCAGCCGACGACAACAGACTGAGACCAGTTGCAGCAGGACTAGGGAATAATGTCCCATGCGCAGGATGCCGTAACCCCCACAACACAAACAGCTGCGTTTGGAGTGGTGCCCTGACCAGGAAACATGGACTGTTGATGAACGGCGTCGCACTGTGTTCATCGATGAATCGCGGTTCTGCACTGTCCTGGACGAGCATCGCCAGCATCTATTATGACGATCTTAGATGAAATCTCTTTCTCCCAATGTTTTGATGAGGCATTTTTTAAAACTAAGAAACCGCACAACATTACTAAGTCAAAATCTTTTATTGTGTTCACGATCGGTTTCGGAACACTGAAAGTTCCATCATCAGGTGTAAAAATTAAAATCACTTAACCATCTGAGGTCATCCTCGCCCCACTGTTGTCATGGAGCCCGAAGCTTCGTGTCAGAAGGATGAAAGGGACAAATTCTACAAAAATCGTTCCACAGACCACTTCTGAGCCGGCCGCGGTGGACGTGCGGTTCTGGCGCTGCAGTCCGGAACCGCGGGGCTGCTACGGTCGCAGGTTCGAATCCTGCCTCGGGCATGGGTGTGTGTGATGTCCTTAGATTAGTTAGGTTTAAGTAGTTCTAAGTTCTGGTGGACTTATGACCTAAGATGTTGAGTCCCATAGTGCTCAGAGCCATTTGAATCATTTGAACCACTTCTGAAAGCTACGGCACACCACTGATAAACTGTGCGCAGCTGTCCATCGATATAGCCATTCAGCTTCCTGCAGGCTCCCAATGCGACCGTGTTCAAATGGCTGAAGCTGTTCAACATGAGTACGTACTCGTCGGTGGGGCGTGGTTGTATCCAAAACTGGGGATGCACTGGCAGGCCTCCTGATCGCCATCTGATCTTCGATGGACGTGACAAACGAATTATTAACATTGAAACCTCTCAGTATCCGCGTATTATAATCTGGTGGCAATGAAAACAGTTCCTGGGGGGCGTGTCACATTTTTTCGGCAGTTTAGTAAATGTCACCGGTGTCTCTGGTAAGGCAAGCAGCGCGGTCAGGCTGCCGTCTAAGGGAAAGTATCTTCTCGGGATGATTGCAAGGAAATGCAGTGCAGTTTGAACGCGTTTCCCACCGCTACATCGTGAGTTGTGATTAACAATGGCGATGACTCAAGCGTAAATACGACGTTCCTGATTAGTAGAAGCACTCGTGTTATGCCATATTTGTCGTTGTTGACTAAAAAGAGTGACATAAGGTGTTTTACTTGTTTCCTTTGTTAATCGATCTATTTAACCTGCTAAAAATGTTACGTCTAATCAAGCATTCTCCATACTTTAAACATATTACGATGCCATGCTGTAATCGGTCTCATATTTAATATGGTGTGTAACACCTTGGAAATATTTATATAAGAAATGATGAAATGGCTCTAAGCACTATGGGATTTAACATTTGAGGTCATCAGTCCCATAGACTTAGAGCTACTTAAACCTAACTAACCTAAGGACGTCACACACATCCATGCCCGAGGCGGGATTCGAACCTGGCACCGTAGCAGCCGCGCGGTTCCGGACTGATGTGTCTAGAACCGCTCGGGCACACCGGCCGGATAATGAAGAAGTCAGTCATACAGAGTATGCTTGGTTAGACATAACGTAGGGCTTTGTGATCCTATTCTTGATTGAATAAATCGACTGATTTTGAGAGATTTACACAAATAAATTAGTAAGAGATGGAACTGATCCCTCAGGGTGCACAAAACAGCTCCGATATAAGTTGCAGAAGCAACGAAAGAAGTATGGCAAATTTGTAAGAACGCAAAGGCTGGAAGATTGACGAACTTTCTCTGAAGATCGAAACTTAGCATTTACTTCAATCCGAAATGTTTTAATAACTTCCATAACGACATTCTCTCTCAAAAACTGGCCGAAAACCAGAAAGATTCTGGTTGTATGTAAAGTACACCAGCAGCGAGACAATGAATATATTCACTGCACGATCGCGATGATAATGTTACCGATGTCAGTGCCACAAAAGCGAAGTTACTAAAAACTGTTTCCCGAAACTTTGTCATCAATGAAGTAGAAGAAAATATTCCAGAATTCAGATCAAGAACAGCTCAAAAGTAAATATCCTCGATGTAATGAATCCACTTAAATCACTTAACAAAGGCTAGTCTTTCAGTCCAGACTGTATACCAATTAGCTTGCATTCAGAGTATGCTGATTTAATACCTCTATAAATTAGCAATCATTTGGTAGTACAACTGCTCGTTCGACGAAAGATCCGTACCCAAAGACTGGAAAACTGCACAAGTCACACCGGTACTCAAGAAAGAAAATAAGAGTAACCCGCTAAGTTACAAATCATTATCACTGATGTCGATTTTCAGTAGGATTTTGGAACATATACTACAAGTATTTTCAAACATTGTGAATTACCTCGAACAAAACATAACACGCATTCGGAAAATATCGGTATTCTGAAACACATGAAGTGATGAGTACTCTCCCCAGCGGACCTCAAATTTATTCAGTTTTCTAAATTTACAGAAAGCTTTTGATAGCGTTCGTCACAAGCGATTACAAATCAAATTGCGTTCTGTGAATGAATGGAAGCAAGACTGAAGAGAAATCGAGACACGTTCATAGGATATGCCGACCTGGAAAAGAGTTCGACAGTGTAAAATGTAAAATGGGGAAAGATGTTCGAACGTCTCAAAAAAAAGTTAAGCCATAGTAAAAGACGGTATAAACAATATGTACAAAAACCAACAGGGAACAATATGCCTGGAAGACCAAGACCGAAGTGCTCGGATTAAAAGGACGTAAGACAGTAGCGTAGGCTTCCGCTACTATTGTTCAATCTGTACATCGAAGAAGCAGTGGGGGAAATAAAAGGAAGTTCAAGAATGGGATTAAAATTCAAAGTGAAATGATATCAATGATAAGATTCGTCGATGACATTGCCATCCTCAATGAAAGTAAAGAAAATTAAAGTACGTGTTGAATGGAGTGAACTGTCTAACGTGTACAGAGCATGGATTGAGAGTAAATCGAAGAAAGACCAAAGTTATGAGAAGTAGCAGAAATAAGAACAGTGAAAAAGTGAAAGTTACAATTGGGGATCACGAAGTAGGTTAAGTTAAAAAAATCTGCTACCTAAGAAGAAAAATAACTTTATACGGACGGAGCAGGGAGGACTTAAAAAGCAGACTAGCACCAGCGAAAAAGGCATTCCTGGGCAAGAGATTCCTGGGCAAGAGAAGTCAGCTAGTATCAAACATAAATCGTAATGTGTGGAAGAAATTTCTGAAATGTACGTTTGGATCAAAGCATTGTATGTTAGTGAGACATGGGCTGTGGGAAAACCAGAACGGAAGAGCATGGAAACGTTCGAGATGTGGTGTTTCAGATGAATGATGAAAATTAGCTGGACTGACAAAGTGGGAATGAGGAGGTTCTCTGAAGAATCGGAGAGGAAAGGAACATGTGGAAAACACTGTGAAGAAGAAGGGACATGATGGCAGGACGTCTGTTAGGACATCAGGGGATAAGTTCCATCGTAAAAGAGGGGGCTGTAGATGGTAAAAATTGCAGAGGAAGACAGAGACTGGAATACATCCATCAAATAACTGAGGACGTAGAGTGTGATTGCTGCTCTTAGATGAAAAGGTTGGCACAGAAGAAAAAAAAAAAAAAATGTGCGACTGGATTCGTTATTTTCATACTTTAAGAAAGGTCACACTACGTGATCATCTAGTAATACAGAAAGTATGTCTGGCGTACTACAGGAAATATTTAGGTTTTCTGCTGTTTGTAATCTATATAAATGATTTAGGAGACAGCCTTAGGAGCCCTCTTAGACTGTTTGCAGATGATGCTCTCATTTACGGTCTGGCAAGGTCATCAGAAGATCAATACCATTCCAAAATGATTTAGACAAGAAACATGACAATTTATTGTAAATAATGAATGGTTTGTACCATCCATATGAGTGCTTAAAGGAATCCATTAAATTTCGGTTACTTGTGAAATCACACAAATCTAAAAGCTGTTTTCGATTAATACCAAGGCATTATAATTACGAACACCTTAAACTGGAACGATTACTTCGATAATGTTGTTGGGAAAGACGAACCAAAGACTGAACATTATTAGCAGAACACTTGTAAGATGCAACAGTTATACTGAAGAGATTGCCTACGCTACGCTTGTCCGACCTCACGCGGAGTACTGCTGCACGGCGTGGCATCTAAAAAGTTCAAAGAAGGGCAACCCGTTTTGTATTATCGCGAAGTAGGGGAGAGGGTGACACAGATACAGTACACGAGTTGGGATGGCTGTCATTAAGAAAAGACGTTATTCGCTGCGGCGAAATGTTTCCACGAAATTTCAATCACCGACTTTCTCCACCGAAAGCGAAAATATTTTGTTGATGTCCGCCTACATAGGAAGAAATGATCTTCATAATAAAATAAGAGAAACCAGAGCTATCACGGTAAGTGTTCGTTTTTACCGTTCAGTGTTCGAGAGCGGCAGAGAAATAGTCTGAAGGCGGTTCGATGAGCCTTTTTCCAGGCATTTGTTTGTGAACTGCAGAGGGGTCATGCAGATGCAGATAGAAGAGATGGAGCAAAAGACAAGAGGTCGAAAACGAACAATGAAGAAACAAGGAAAACTGAGATAGGTGGCTGAAAAATGAATAGATTAAGATGAGTAACTGGACAGAGAAGTAAGATATTTCTCCATTGTTTGGAAGAGAAAAACAGTCATTAATGTTAAAAATGGTTCAAATGGCTCTGAGCACTATGGGACTTAACTGCTGAGGTCATCAGTCCCATAGAACTTAGAACTACTTAAACCTAACTAACCTAAGGACATCACACAACATCCAGTCATCACGAGGCAGAAAAAATCCCTGATCCCGCAGGGAATCGAACCCGGAACCCCGGGCGCGGGAAGCGAGAACCGTACCGCACGACCACGAGCTGCGGACACATTAATGTTAATTTGGAGGGAAAAATTATCAAGGCTACAAAAGGAAGTGCTTCAATGTGTTCGTAAGCGTAACAGGGCATTGCCTTGTGTGTAGAGTGCAAGATAACGCTTTTGGAAGGCGTACAATAGCAACGGAGGAGTTTGATAACCTTTGGGTACAACTATGGTGCTAGATAATTGAGACCTTTTGATGTTATTATGATGAGACAGGTGCTTTATCTATGATGCAAGGCGCTGGTTGGACGTCCACGCTAAGAAGTCGACGAAGTAGACACAGTAGACTAACTCAAATCGCCTGACCATAGCTACCCTTCAAATTCTACGAACAGGAAGAAGGTATTTTGCTTTAGTGTGAGATTAATATCAATTTGTACTTCATATCCGTTCCGATTAAGCACTCGTTTAGTTCATTCGCAATTAAGTTCCATTGAAGTTAAAACTGTCATCAACACGGATGGCCTGAACACCAGTGTGCTCCGTTAGGTATGGTCCTGTTGCAGGTGCTTTGCCCTTGCCTTCCTCTGATCTTTTAACAGACTTAACCAGTTATATGAGAACCTACGCTGTAAAGTGGGATCCGAACAAAGGCGCGACTAGGCGTTTTTGTCTATAACAAACATTGGCAAAAAACAAGATCCTAGAGTTACAGAAAATTCCGAACACTGAATAGGTACGAAACCTACAACCTCTGGCTCCGTAGCCTGGCACTTAATCAAGAAGCCAATTTTTATTGATTTAATTGGGCCCTCTTCGCCCACTAAAAACACTCCTGCACCAGCGAGCCACTAATTAAGGCGAAATTATCTACATCCACATGGATACTCTGTAAATCACACTTAAGTGCCTGAGAGGGTTCATCGAACCACTATGATTCCTCTTTAGAACAAAGCGCGGAAAAAACGAACACTATATCTTTCCGCGCGAGCTGTGATTTTCCTGATTTTATAGTGATGATCCTTTCTCCCTATGTAGGTCGGCGTCAACAAATACACACATCAAAAAAAGTTTTGCATCACCCCGGGTCCCAGAACTCCTGAAGGTAGACGTTTTCATGTGGATATTGTATCACAAACACAGTCCCTTTGTCTGTTCAGAGATGTCACTAAACCAACCCAAAGCTGTAAACAACCATGCATGAGCGGCGCCTATTAGACGGAGGAGGTCCGACAGCCTATAAGTTCCAGTCAATCCACCAGGAAGGAGGTACTCGGCTCGTTCAATACCGCGGTTCGATCGCGTCCGCATTGTTACTTTTGTGTCAGGCTCTCAACAAGGGAAGTGTCCAGACGCTTCGGAATGAACCAAAGCGATGTTGTTCGGACATTGAGGAGATACAGAGAGATAGGAACTGTCGATGACATGCCTCGCTAAGGCCGCCCAAGGACTACTACTGCAGTGGATGACCGCTACCTACGGATTATGGCTCGGAGGAACCCTGACAGCAACGCCACCATGTTGAATAATGCTTTTCGTGCAGCCACAGGACGTCATGTTACGACTCAAACTGTGCGTAGTAGGCTGCATGATGCACAACTTCCGCCGTCCATGGCGAGGTCCATCTTTGCAACCACACTATGCAACGCGGTACAAATGGGCCCAACAACATGCCGAATGGACTGCTCAGGATTGGCATCACGTTCTCTTCACCGATGAGTATCGGATCCGCACTGCCTATCTGACTGTCTCCTCTCACAGTTGGACAAATGTCTTAATGTGTGTGGTGTTTACATTTGAATGGAACCTTCTATGATCCCGCTGTGGCGGATGTTTAGTTTTCATTTGACTGCCCCTCATACAATGAACGGTAGTGCGGAACTGTGTGGAATGTCTTCCGGAAGTCAAGCAATACGACATGATTGATGGAGGTTCGGTGAATCCTCTGCCAGGCACTTAAATGTAATTTGTAGAGTATCCATGCAGATGCAGACATCAACTTGTGACCTTTATCCACGGTGCTCTGGATTTTGTGGACGAATAGAAAGAACTGAGTTTTGTAAGACCTCTGCCGCGAACATTTTGGTTCTTATAGAGGGGATTTTCTCTCTCCAAAAATGTGATAATGCTCGAGCAAAAACATACGCCATTATTCTCCAACGGTTTGATTTCAGTTTACAGTCCTATAACTGTGCGAGTCTGTTCGACGACCCTTCTAGAAAATGGGAGTGACCTGCGCTTTTTTTAAAATTACTAGGTATGCTTTCTTGCTCCAGCGACCTACGATTAACTACTAATAGAAGGAGAACAACGTATTTCGCATAACCTCCTTAGACCCTCGTTGTTATACCGTCCGGTCCAGTTTCTTTTCACTGTAGGGCAGTTTTAGTTGCTTTTCTATTCCACGTATTTCTCACGCTCAGAGTCCGCTTTAGCTCTTCTGCTTATACACCACATGTCTAGGAGCGCATTATACGCACATGTTCCGAAAAAAACAGAACACCTTGAACGACTAGAGATACGACGTTCATATTCAATATACATTCGTATGTTCTGCAGAAATGATCAGCATTTCGTTCACCTCGGTTCAGCATGTGTCCTGTTGCCTAGTAGACACAGGGTTCGCCATGGGTCCTGATAACTTGTTCCACGCGTGATGGCATCGACGCGTATAAGGAGCGAATGGCGCCGTGTGGTACAGGCATCCACGCCGCATCACCTGATTACAGAGTTCATCTGTGGTGGTTGGGAATGGGGCACAGGGCTGCATCCGTCGTTTCACCATATCCTACACATTTTCGATTGGCGACAAGTCTGGTGATCTGGCGGGCCAGTGCAAAGGGCTGACATCCCGTGACACCAAGAAGGCGCGTGTTCGCTCGGCAACGTATGGCCGTGCATTGTCTTGCTGAAAAATGGCGTCTGAGGTGGTGTGCACCAAGGGTATGGCTACGGGTCGCAGGATGTCATTCACGGTAGGTCACACTGGTCACAATGCCATGGACACACACCAACTGTGGTTTGTAGTTGTACCCAATAGCACCCCGCATCATAAGGACTTGATCTGGCGCTGAATGTCTTGTGCGGATGCAGTGGCTGTGATGCCGCGCCCCTTGGCTGCGACGAACCAAAAGGAGGCCATCATTTTCAAACAAAGAGAAATGGGATTCGTCCGAAAGCACTATCTGGTGCCATTCCTGTCCGCAGTAACGTCGTTTCATACACCATTGCCGCCTAGCATGTTTCTGCACATTCTTGAAAGACAGGCGGAGAAGTGGATGACGCACATGTAAGTCACGTCGTAATAAACGGCGACGGACTGTCACCCCTGATAGTGTGCGATGTGTTACAATGTTCCACTGTTGCTCTAGAGCCGAGGAGAACGAAGATCTGTCCTGCAATGCCGTGCGGATGAGGTGTCGATCTTCTTGGGGGTTGTCTGTTTGGTGGGACCTGACCCATCTCGTCGTATTCTACAGCCTTCCGTGAACAATTCTGCACACACCCGTTGCACTGCCGAAGCACTTCGTCCCATAAAGGCAGCAGTTTCCCTGATTATGGATCACATTCTTCTTTCATGCCTATAATGGACCTTCTTTCAAACTCACTGATTTGACGGTATGGTTCGCGCATACGTCTGCGAGACATCCCGACGCCTGCTCAAGTCACAGTGATCCCATGAACTGTTTATAGCGATAACGACTGCCGGGATATTGATGTTGATCTTGAACCCGGGGGCCGACATGGCTCAATGCTGATCATTTCTGCAGAACATACTAATGTACATGTCCTGTGAATGTGAACGTCCTATCTCCAGTCTTTCAAGGTGTTCCGCTTTTTCTGAACGTGAGTGTATGTTTCCGCGTTAGTTTGCGGTCAGCTGCTGCGCTGCCCTGTACTCCATTCTTCGGATCCACTAGAACATGGTACATTTTTACCCGGTTTTTTTCTTTTTTCTCTTTTGTCCGTTCTCTCTATCGCATCGTATTTTAACGGTTTATTACTATTCAGGTTTCGGCTGTTGCCCCCCACCCCTTCTACTTTAGTCCATCGTGGGCTGCGACACGACTTTTAGAACGGAAAGAAATTCTAGGAATCGGGGGAAAAGTTTAATATCAATTGCACTCCAGTATCGTGTTGCAATTGCAAGTAGGCCTATTGGCCATTGTCACATTATATATTACTTGCATTCAGCCACTTTTGGCAAGGATCTGACGTTGTTTTTATCCAAGGTTGTCACTTCCTGGTATTATTTCACGTTTTCTTTCTACTCAGGACGTCATCTGTTGAGGTAACCAACGTTGTGAAATGGGTTGTGCTTGTCAAATAAAGTAACCATATAGCTGCAGCGGTGTTTTTTACTCAACGTAAAGTTCCTTAAAAAATAGACAGCATGCATTTGCGGGGGTTGCCCAGAAAGTAATGCACCGCACTTTTTTTCTTCAATAATTCTTTATTGAACATAATGAGAATTAATAATTCCAATCCCAAAGAAAGCAGGTGTTGACAGATGTGAAAATTACCGAACTATCAGTTTAATAAGTCACAGCTGCAAAATACTAACACGAATTCTTTACAGACGAATGGAAAAACTAGTAGAAGCCAACCTCGGGGAAGATCAGTTTGGATTCCGTAGAAACACTGGAACACGTGAGGCAATACTGACCTTACGACTTATCTTAGAAGAAAGATTAAGGAAAGGCAAACCTACGTTTTTAGCATTTGTAGACTTAGAGAAAGGTTTTGACAACGTTGACTGGAATACTCTCTTTCAAATTGTAAAGGTGGCAGGGGTAAAATAAAGGGAACGAAAGGCTATTTACAATTTGTACAGAAACCAGATGGCAGTTATAAGAGTCGAGGGACATGAAAGGGAAGCAGTGGTTGGGAAGGGAGTAAGACACGGTTGTAGCCTCTCCCCGATGTTGTTCAATCTGTATATTGAGCAAGCAGTAAAGGAAACAAAAGAAAAATTCGGAGTAGGTATTAAAATCCATGGGGAAGAAATAAAAACTTTGAGGTTTGCCGATGACATTGTAATTCTGTCAGAGACAGCAAAGGACTTGGAAGAGCAGTTGAATGGAATGGATAGTGTCTTGAAAGGAGGATATAAGATGAACATCAACAAAAGCAAAACGAGGATAATGGAATGTAGTCGAATTAAGTCGGGTGATGCTGAGGGAATTAGATTAGGAAATGAGACACTTAAAATAGTAAAGGAGTTTTTCTATTTGGGGAGCAAAATAACTGATGATGGTCGAAGTATAGAGGATATAAAATGTAGACTTGCAATGGCAAGGAAAGCGTTTCTGAAGAAGAGAAATTTGTTAACATCGGGTATAGATTTAAGTGTCAGGAAGTCATTTCTGAAAGTATTTGTATGGCGTGTAGCCATGTATGGAAGTGAAACATGGACGATAAATAGTTTGGACAAGAAGAGAATAGAAGCTTTCGAAATGTGGTGCTGCAGAAGAATGCTGAGGATTAGATGGGTAGATCACATAACTAATGAGGAAGTATTGAACAGGATTGGGGAGAAGAGAAGTTTGTGGCTCAACTTGACCAGAAGAAGGGATCGGTTGGTAGGACATGTTCTGAGGCATCAAGGGATCACCAATTTAGTGTTGGAGGGCAGCGTGGAGGGTAAAAATCGTAGAGGGAGACCAAGAGATGAATACACTAAGCAGATTCAGAAGGATGTAGGTTGCAGTAGGCACTGGGAGATGAAGAAGCTTGCACAGGACAGAGTAGTATGGAGAGCTGCATCAAACCAGTCTCAGGACTGAAGACCACAACAACAACAACAATGAGAATTACACGCACGACAGAATGGTTTTTTATCTACACAACCTATTTTCCCACGTAATCTCCATCCCGTTCTACGGCCTTCCTCCAGCGCGAAAAAAGGGCGTGTATGTCCTGTCTGTTCCAATCCTTGTCCTGGTGGCGGAGCCAGTGCTTCACTGTGTGAACTTCCTTGGGTGATTGACAGATGCAGCGCCAACTGGCGAGTCGTAATGCGTCTGTCCTCGCGAATGACATCAGCTCGCTGCAACATGTCAGGTGTGACAGCCGTGGATGGTCTCCCCGACCGCTGCAAATCGTGGAGCTGCGCCGAACCGCCTTCTGATGACCTCACCCTCCGTGCCCAGCGACTAACTGTACTTCTTTCGACACCAGATACTTCATGGACTTTGCACAAGCGTTTCTGAATATTCCTCACAGATTCTTTCTCTGCCGTGAGAAATTCAATGACGGCACATTGCTTCTAACGTACATCACCGACAGATGCCATTTTGAAACTGTTTTGCAGCTACTCTGTCTGTCGGAAGTGACGGAAACTTGGCGCGCTCAGTCAGGAGACTTCAAATAATACATACGTAACATTTCGCATTCGTAGCATTGTTTTCGGCTGGGAAAAAAGATGGGGTGCAATCCTCGTATATAAAGCTCCTTAAGATTTATGTTATCTGAAGAACAAACTGGTTTCAGAAAAGCAAGATCCAGTACTGATAATGTTTTCACACTTAAACAAATTATAGAAAAAGAAAGAGAGTTCAATAGCGAAAAGAGAAACACACACCGCATTTATGGACTTACGGAAAGCCTTCCACCATGTAGACAGGATAATATAATGTAACATATCACGCAGGAATTGGATATTCTCAGCAAATAATAAAGGTGACAGGAAGCCTAGATAAAGATACAAAAATAAGAACAAAGACTAACCATGCTATATCACAAGACGTACTGATAAACCAAGGGTTTCGACAGGGGTGTAGCTTATCGCCCACACTTTTTAGTATATATATATATTGACGATATGATTGGAACACGGACACAAAAAATTTATTACAGCTTGAGATGATCACATAACATATCTTTTAATACGATGCTTTTCGCAGACGACCTCGCAGTTGTACAGGACAGCGAGATTTCGCAACGAAGATCCATCTATAGACTGAACCAAATTTCTGAAGAGCGTAATATTAAAATACGCATCCCACAAACAAAACTGGAGGCTTTCAAAGGGACAAGACCGCTGGGTAATATGATCATAACGGGGAACAAAACCATTGAACAATTAGGTACTTTAGCTACCTTGAAAATATTCTAAGCTACCGCAATGAATTCAACATTGCCGACAAACTGCAGAAATGTCAAATGATACACGAAATAATCAATAGAACATCAGGAAATAAAGAGAGAAAAGACGCAAAAATGAAGTTTTAAAAGGTAATGGCGGAGAAAAGACACAAAATGAAGTTTTATAAGGTAATGGCCACGCCTCACATTACTATCTGGAAGCGAAACTTGGATAAGTACTAAAAAGCAAGAAAGTTGAATCCAAGCGTGAGAAATGAAATTTTTAAGAGGAGTAAGAAAAGAAGACATAAGAGAAGAGCTTGGGATAGATACATGCTATAAATAATAAGATCAAGTCTAATCGACAAAGTTGGCTAGAACATATACAAACAATGCCAGATTCAAGACTACCAAAATAAGTCCTAAATGTTAAACTTTTAGGTAGAAGATCCATATGAGCATCAAGGAAAGGATGGCTGGATGCTTAGAAGATGGAACAGGCCTATGGCCTGGACACTGACGAATAAGAAGATTTATGTTTCAGAAGTGCCCACGGAGAACCGGTATCCTGTAGAGTGTAGATCATGGCCTAACGACCGTGATGTTCCGACTGGGGGTCCAGATGATTGCTGCGTTTAGTTGGCAGCAAGAACAGGGTTTCTCCAGCAGGAGGCCGAGAGCCCATGAGATCGGCAGCTCTAGAGTAAGTCTACAAGCCGGCCTGCTTATATTCCGGGGAGAAGCACGTGATCCGGGGGCAGCCGCTCGGCAGGTGTTGGCGGCCTACTCGGTTCACGCCGCCACCGCCGCCGCCGCCGCCGCCGCCGCATTAACCGCCTATCAATAAGCATAAAACTAAATTGTTCCACCCTCCCCTCCCGCGCAGCCGTCATTACGCCGAGGCCGGGCCCGGCGCTCGAATTCCCGGACAGTTTACGGTAACAATGGCTCGTTTAGAAGGGAATGAGAGCGCGCGCCTTTTTGCCCCGTCGCCGTCGCCGTTGTCTAGCGGGGCGCCCGCGTGTTTTCTATTAATAGGAGAGCCCCAGCGGCCGGAAATTGGCTGGGCCCATCTGCTCGGAGCCGCCTGACTCACCGCCGGTAGCCGCGGGCCGGAAAACGGCCGCCGTGGAAACCCGGTGGAGCCGACCGCGCACATCGATTAGTTCCCGTTTACCGTGGGTTTCCACCTGTCAGGCACCGTGGAAGGCGTTTAATGTATTACAAACAAAAAAGAAAGTCGACTGAAGACTGTTACTTCACGAGTGCTAAAACTCGATCCTCCTAACGACGTATAGGGCAAAAAATTAATCGCCCCCTCCCGTCCCCTCTCACCCATGTGATATCACGATAATGCTATGTAACACATCCTGTAGCTTTGTCACGAGGATGAGAATCCGTAAGTTTCGTAAGCTTTCAATGTAATTCATTTACAGGGTGTTTCACAATTCATGTTACAAACTTCTAGAGGTGGCAGTGGGGACTCAGTAGATCAAATTTTACATGGGAACCCGTGCCCGGAAACGTCATCCATCAACGCTATAGAACGTCAAAGTTATAGACGTCGGCGGCTGTAAATGTATGTACATACAGGCTCATTCCATGATGATTTTCGAACTATCAGGAATGTTGGGGGCGGATAAATGTATCATTTTAAGGTAGGCGTTCCTGGTTCGGAAACGAACGAGTCGAAAGTTACAAGCGAAAATCATTCTAGTACCTCTGACAGTACATGCACTGGTACTGTTGTTGCTAAGAATACAGGGCACGTAATTTTCATCGGTGATAGTATGTAGCACGACCAGTAAAAAATATCCAAAAAATACGCTCTCTAAAACGTATGCCTCAGATAACATGAGCACTTGTTCGTCTTATCTAGTGCGAAACACATCTCCTCTATTGAACAAGTGCTCACACCTCCTAATGTATGAATTTTAGAACCCAATTTTTCTAGACTTTTTTCCTTGTCTTGGTCCATACTAAAAGCTAAACTCTACCCGAACAGACCATAAAGCCGGCCGGTGTGGCCGAGCGGTTCTAGGCGCTTCAGTCTGGAACCGCGCACCCGCTGCGGTCGCACGTTCGAATCCTGCCTCGGGCATGGATGTGTGTGATATCCTTAGGTTAGTTAGGTTTAAGTAGTTCTAAGTTCTAGGGGACTGATGACCTCAGATGTTAAGTCCCATGGTGCTCAGAGCCATTTTTTTAGACCATGAAGGCCCAACGATACCGACTGGTGGGCGTCAATGGATGCAGGTATGGAGGGGCATGTGGTGTCCCAGCCGTTTTGTCAGTTTACCAGACCGGAGCCGCTACTTGTTAATCAGGCAGCTCCTCAATTTGCCTCACAAGGGCTGAGTGCACCCCGCTTGCCAACAGCGCTAGGCAGACCGGATGGTCACCCATCCAAGTGTTAGCCCAGCCCGACAGCGCTTAACTTCTGTGATCTGACGGGAACCGGTGTTACCACTGAGGCAAGGCCGTTGGCTAGGTCCATTCTACCACATCCGAAAGTTGCACACACTACATTCGTAGCGACGACAGTGCCGATATATGTATTCCACTGACGTATCAGAATGATTTTGGCTTCAACTTTCGACTCATTCGTTTCCGAACCAGGGATCCTTATCTCAAAATGATGCATTCATCCGTGTTCATCGTCCTTGAAAGTTTATAACATCACCACGACATGACCCTGTATATATATACATTTACAGGCGCCGGCGTCTGTAACTTTGACGTTTCCGGACATGATATGGGTTCCCGCGTATAGCTTGATCTACTAAGTCCCCTCTAAAACCTGTAGAAGTGTGTAACATGAGTAGCTAACACCCTGTATGTATGAAATTCAGAATATTCTTTTTCGAAAAATATTTTCCTCGTGTAGTGTGTCCTTTAGGTATCGTGTCCAACTGTTGAGCAATACTGACTGTTGGGTGGCTCTGTTTTACGCACGTGATCATTGTCGTGAACCAAAACTTCAATCTTAGTGCAACACTGAATTTAAATACTGAAAATAAACCTAATTAAATCCCAAAAGAAACTAATTGTATACTCAGTCAAAACTATTTAATTGAAACTCAATACTGAAGTACGTTGTAAAAGTTGCGTAATATGAAATGAAATGTGTTATTTGACACATACACAAAATAAAATATTGTCCAGCTAGGAAGAGAATAGCTGTCATGATTATGTTCACTGTTGACTTTAAATTAAATTGCTTACTTAGCACAATACCTGAAAATCCTGATTACGTACTGTCTGCTCACAAGAATCCAGTGTGAGAACTGCCCTGAAAGAAAAGTAACTAATTTCAAGTTTAATCTCTTCATGCTATTTTGTGTCTCGTGCATTGGTGTTCGAAAGGAAATTGAAATCAGCAAATTCAGCAGCTAAAAAAAAAAAAAAAAAAAAAAAAAAAACTACTCACTTGTAAATTTTTCTTTCCTTGTCAGAACCGATCTGTGGCTGCGTGTGGGGTCAGCAGCAATGCACCCACGACAAAATATTTAAAACTTCACTGAGAATGATAGGGGAGAGTTTTACTACAAAGAAAAGTGTTCTTGAAAAATTAACTATTATTATTAAAAAGAGACTGTACAGAATAAGATGACTCTAAAAATTACGAAATTCTCTCATTACAAAATCTAAACCAATTGCAGTATTTGTGTCATAGTGAAAAGAAAGAGAGCAAATCAACACTAATCATAAATATTACTCCTTATCTAAATGTCAAATATTTCTTTCAGGTAATGGTTTTGACAAATAAGCATTTCGTTCTTGTGCGTTGGTGACGTTGACATATTCCTCCAAAACTCTCCATCCATACAGTCAAGGAAATATCTTTACAAACAATTTTCCGTCTCCGTTATAAAGTATTCCAGCCAATGTCTGCAAGATTCACAACTATCAGATCTCCTTTAAAACTCAACTGCTCACTACTGTACATCTAATAAGAATACGCTAGCGCTGCACAATTGGCGACCAGGCGCACCACAGAGTACCTGAAACACAGAGTCAAGGACCTTACTCACTACTCTGGCAGAGTGCTCATGCATATTTCTCCCAGTACGTTAAAAGCGACATTTTTAAAATGGCTGAAGACATATGAAAGCCTTACAGTTTCTTCAGGCATGCCGTATGTAGCTGAAGCACACACGTTGGTGATTATTTTCCTCAGAGTTACCCAATTGCGTGGATGTTGATTGCTGCTGTTCACCTACTGTTACAAAGAGCCCCGACATTTTTTTTAGGGATCACGATCGGCTGATTTAGCGGGCCGGGGTGAATGTTCGTCAAACCAGAGACGTATCCGTGCAGTCTTTGAAAGTCTTGTAAGAAAGAGTGACCGCTGCATACTTACCACGAAACTGCAGGATAGGGTCGTCCACAACGTCCCAAACTGCTCGGCATGTCTCGGCTTTGGTCGGTACTTCTCGGAAGTACTCGGTATAACGGACATTTCATGTGGCATTGCGGAGCGGCATTTTTTGGTGGGCACGACTTTCTTCTGCTCGGCTGAATCGTGGTGTAAGAGCGCTTTGCCTTTCCCTACTTGTTCTTGGTATGAAGGATATTCATAGGTCCAGCGCCTGTTTTACTCAAAAAGAGGCAGTCTATCGATCTATCGTCACAAGCCTTTAAAAATGAATGGGAATGACAAAGACAAGAATTCTCAGTGTGCTGTATTTGGTACACAGTCGCATAAACGACGGCTTCCGAAAATTTGCTATGGAATGACATTACAAGACTATTCAGAAAGAATTTAGAGATTTAGCTGACGATGAAAGAGCAAAGAATTACAACGATCGACAGATGAGATTCATTGTTACGTACATCAAGAAGCACTTTGTACTGAATTTACAGGCATGGAACAAGTGATGAAATTGGTTGGTACGAACAGCAACTTTCCGAAGTCGCACGCTTTATTCCACTATCAGTTGCAACAGTTTTGATGTAACTGAACGAAGATTATCGAGATTTCATATGGTACTGCAAAGTATGTTGGTTTAGTCAAGAGGCACGTCTGGAACGATTTATCGGTTTAAAACAAGCAATCGTTGAAGTTGTGAAGGAAAAAAGGAGTGGAGGAACGAAAACTGGAACATAGGGAATGGATTGCAGACCTCATATCTTAACTAAACTTGACTGCACACTGCCTCCAGTAAGACAGTGCAAGGTGGGAAACAAATTCTTTTTGATTTCATTGGGATACATTTAAAATGCAAGTCGCAATGTTGAAGGAACAAATTCTTATACATAAAAAAACAAATTTACATAAGCTCACTGGCGTTAAGGAAAGAATGAATTTTCAAGAATTCTTTGAGGCCTTGAGGGAATTACAAGGACAACTTTCTAAAAGTTTTGAGGACACTGCTAATCTTACATCTGTTTCCGAGCTGTTTTCGAGATCGTCTGTAGTTTCACTTGAAAGTGCCCCTTTACATGTGCTGAGAGGGACCTGACTGGCCTGCATAGTAATTCCAGTTTAAAAGACAGTTTCATTTGTCTTAAAACTGTCGAGGAAGTTTACTTTGTTTTCCTTCGGTAGAGTATCCACGACTCCATAATGAAATTGCAAATGTGATAAAATATGTCGATCAAAATATGTGTGTTAAAGATTTTTTTCTATTATGAAACTAAAAAAGTCACGATTATCTGGCAACATGAGTGCGAAAATCTATGAAATTGTCTGCATCTGTCCGCATGCTACAGTTTATACTATATAAAAATTATATTGTCTTCAGCACGTAAAAAATCATGTAATTACTGAAAATTTGTTTTGTTTGTGATCTGTGTTGTTGAGAAGTATGAAATATGTAATCATGACACAAAGAAATTAAAGAAATTAGCTGCTAGGAGGCATTGATATCTATTAATGGGGCAAGTTGAAAATTTGAACTAGACAGGGATTCAAACACAGCTCTCCTGCTTACTAGGTAGATGCGCTGACGACTATGCCACTTGTACACTGTAGTCACGCCTCTCGTCTGACCCCAATTCTTAACTTGCACCACACACTACTGATGCAATTCCCCTGCTCATTAGTCTAATTTCTAGCGGCATCTACCCAATTGCAGTAAAAGTTAGAGTTTGATGTGCATCTGCATTGAAGGGAACATTCGCCATCAACGAGGGCCACGCTGGCCACATGATGGCAAGTAGCTTCTCTAGTAACTATACGCGGCTGCGGTATTAACGGTGGCGCATCGCTGCACCAATCCAAGTTTTCCACCGAGCTAAGGGCCATACACCGACTTCAGTCAGAGTCTAGTTTGGTATCTTTTCTACCTATGAGGCTGTGCCTCTTGCTAGCTGCCGTCAACCGAGGGAGCCACCTGTGTCTGTCATCACTGTTACCAGGACTTGGTCTCTGCACCGGGAATGACCACGAGTTAATTGTCGGCTATCGACCTTTTCTTTGTATATCGTTCCTCTACCAAGTGAACCTTAGACTGTATCTTGTTCTGCGACCAAGTCAATATCGGACTACTTCATCATTAAGATCTTCAGCGTAAACTTAGACTCGTGTATATTCAGTGATGATCACGAACCATCAAAGACTATTGTGAATAACTTTGCTCAAAGAGGAAATTTTTGTCGATGTATTTATTAATGAAATTGTTCTACATTGTTTACCTGGGCCATGTCTTCATTGTGTGCATTTCCGCTGGTGTTTCGACAGATATTTGCAACTTTGTTTTTGCACTGTTTAGCTCGAGTCAGTCCAAACAAATAATGCTCAAGTATGTCGCGTGACGAAAAGCGTAAGTTTGTTTCCCGTTACAGACAAAATGATTTTTAAAGCAGAAATTTACGTGCTCGTTCGACAGAGCCCTCCCAGATTACTATAGTCCGATATTTGTTTTATCGATATGTACCAACAGGAACAGACGGTAGCTCTGCATTCATGGCGGTAGCAGTCAGAGTGGGTTCATGAACGTGCTGTCGCTGGGGTACTTGTTGTTCTTCGATTTTTACTGCCCCTTAACATGTCGATAAAACAAATATCGCACTAGAGTAATCTGGGACTGCGCTATCGAATGCGCACGTAAAATTCCGCTTTAAAAATAATTTTGTTTGTAATGGGAAACAAATTGACGCTTTCTCGTCGACACTGGGCTTCCTACCAAAGACGTCATGAATAATATTGTTTGGATTGACAGCAGCTGCACAGTGCAAAATCGAAATTGAAAATATCTGCTCAAATCCCATAGAAAATGCACCTGACGACTCTTAGGAGAGATACCCTGTATATAAAGGACATGTTCAAACATTAGAATGTCCGATAGCACAAGAAAAGTAACGTGAGTTGATAGTGGATGTCTGAGGATGACAGCACGAATAAGGCTGGAAGTTAAAAGTTACTTGTCTTGTACATCTGTTTCGTTGGTTGAGAAAAGGCATTTGACAGAGCTGAGGGAGCATTATCCTGAAGACCTTGAAAGATGTTGGTGTAAGAAACAAGGACCCAAGACTTGTGAAGATGCTGTAACCAAAACGAAAAGTCGTCTTAATGGTTGACGATATGGCTACTGAAGAGATAAGTATTTGAGAAGGCGTGAGACAATGGTATTGTATTTATGCTGAGAAACTCATAACTGAAGCAGTACAAAAAGCAAAGGGTTGGTCGTAGGAGGAAGAAGGTTAAATACAGGGTGGGACAAATAAAAGTGGCCCGGAAGGGTGGATACGATTAGACGAGAATGTATGCGTATAACCACACTCCGTGAGACGCACACCACGTGTACGCCCGCCACGTAATGCACACCGGTTCAGAGAGTAATTAGAGCAGTGTTGTTTGCTATTCTGTCAGTAACTGACATTTTGAGCCCGTAGCTGTGCAAAAAATATTGGTTGACTCTTACATAGAAGATAACAGCAAACAGCCACTTTTTACAATGCTATTTATTTATTTGACATACGTTTGAACAAAATCTCAAAATCCACATTTGTCATGCACATAACTACTAACAATCATGGAATGAAAGGCACTGAAGACCATGTACTAGTACTGCAGCAAGCTGAGAGAGGTGGCTTTATGAATTTGCTTGAGGAGATTGAAATATATGTACATAAAAACAAATAACCACAAATTCTCCTCATTCAACAAACCGAGTTAGCGAGCGGAGCCTTTCTTCAAAATTTCATTCACCTGTTTTTCAATTTAAATTCAAAAAAGTTAATGATATGTCCACTGGTGTAATATTTATACAGGGTGATTTTTTCCACCGTGTACGAATTCCAGGGACTGATCGATGAGAAGATACGGAACAAAAAAGGTCTCATGAACTTATGTCACGAAACGCTCGGATTCCATGCTAGAGACAATTAATTTAATAATACTTTGTTATATAGACAGCGGTCTAATACGCGCTGTATCATGCAGTCACAGTTACAGTATGTATGGTTTCCTCCTAATGGATGGTACTGTTCCTCGTACGTTATGCCCTAGCACCTTCTCCTGCCATAGTAACTGGTAATTTTGTGTGCGATTCATTTCACTTGCTGACTCGTATTGTTTGTGATACAGCGTTGTACACAATGGTTCCGTATTTGAATCGACAGCTTGCCGACAGGGTGTTTGCTCACGGAAAGGCAAATGGCAACGAGCGGTGGGCAGCAATTTTGTATCAGGGACCTATCCCCACCGACAACAACCACAGCATTCAATGCTTGCAACAGTGTTTCGCCGTTTGTCTGAGACAGGGTCGTTTCAGGAAGCAGGAAATCTTGAAGGACGCACCTGAAATGTTCGGACACCAGATTTGGAAGAAAATGTGATTAACACTGTGGAAAGCGATCACTGTGTCAGTACCAGGCATTGGCCCCCCGGTACAGGGTAAGCCAGACGACCGTGTGGAACATTCTCCATGATAATTGTTACTACCCTTATCACTTACAGCTTGTGCAGTGCTTACTAGCGACATACTTTCCACATCAAGAGCAGTTTTGTCACTGGTTTCTTCACCAGGCAACCACGATTGCTGGATTTGTGTCATCCATCCTACTCAAAGACGTGGCCACCTTTACACTGAGTAGTATCTTCAGCTTTCGTAACAGTCATCTGTGGGATAGTATACAGAACCCTCGTGGTATGGTGAGGGCGAATCATCAGCACCGGTGCAGCCGGAATATGTGGGCTGGGATAGTTGGTGGCGGTGTTTTGGGACCAGTCTTCCTTCCACATCGCCCAAAAGGCTGGAACTAACGGCGTTTCTTGTAAGTAACTCTGCCTCCCCTGCTGGAAGAAGTGTCATTGATGATTCGAAGGGTCATGTGGCTGCTACTTGACGGTGAACCAGCCCACATCGACGTTAACGTCCGGATGTATGTCAGTCGCCGATGAATCGAACGAGGGGGTCTAGCCGCATGGCCTGCTCGTTCACCGGATCTCAACCCGTGTGATTTTTGGTTGCGGGGTCATCTCAAATGTGTCGTGTATGCAGAGCCCATTCCAGATGTGGAGACAATGGAGCAGCGTATTCATGCTGCCTTTGACACTGTTCGGTTGCAGTATGGTCGATGTGAGAACGTGTGAGAGAGAACATGCTACGGCGCGTACACACGTGCTTTGAGGCACATGGAAATCATTTTAAACACATACTGTAATTGTGGCTGCATGGTAAGAGCGTATTAGAGTGAACGCTCTGTAACATTGTGCGAGTGAATGAACGATTTCTAGAATGGAAACCATGCATTTCCAGACATAAGTTCATTAGATTTTTTTGTTCCGCATGCTCTCATCCATCAATCAGTAGATTTTGTACACAGTGGAAAAAATCGCCCTGTATATGCACATCGAATCACAAACCATGTACTGTTTTTTCAATGCATGCCGTAATATTTACATAATATATACATAGTTGGGATGTTTATTTATGTACATCTGGTATTTATCATTTACTTTGGTTCCAATGTGTATACCATAATATCTACGTAATATCACTGCAATAACACTTTATAACAAAATGACTGCTTTATTTGTATGTGTTACTTTTAATCAGTTCTCTTTCAATGTAAATAGTAAGTAATGTAATATTAGTAATTTGTCAATTTCTAACGTAACATACATGTATATAATGAAATATCTCTGAGAGTGGAAGTCTTTGGCATTGTTGTTGAAATATCACCTTTTTTGTATACGTACATCCATGTGATGAAACTGATTAGTGTGATGGTGCTATAGAATATGTGCATACATACATATAGAAAAAGTGTATTACACAGGTTTCGTTACTGCAGGATCATAAGCAGCTTGCACTGGAACATAATGGCTTGAATTTTTTATCGTAACTAACCGAAACATCTTCCCTTTAATAAATTGTTTACATCACTTAAAATCGTTGTGAGGCACAACTGTAGTTAAAAAGATATTGTTTCACATCTTGTTTTGGTTGTAGGACACCACCACCCCAAGGACATTTCATTAGTTGAGAAAACAAAAGGCCATCTGAAGATGAACCTGCCCCTTCGAAACCGGTAACGGCCCTGTTTAAATAAATAAATAGCGTTGTAAAAAGTGGCTGCTTGCTGTTATCTTCTAGATAAGAGTCAACCTACATAATATGCAGTGCTGCTTGCTGAGAAATTTAATGGTGTCAAAATACTAGAAAAGAGTGCCATACAACGCTTAGGCCGAAAATGGAATCAAGCAGGATCTGTTTTAAACAAGTCAAAAAACATTTCGAAACATGCCCGCACACCAGAAAACGTGGCTACAGGTCACCAGAAAATGCTTCAGAGTCCTACCAAATTGATCCGATGCCTCTCGCGAGACACCGGCATGTTATATTGTTCATATGGACGAATACTCCATCTGGACCTGCACATACGTCCCTGCCGAGTGTCTGTTGTTCATGCATTAAAACCAGCAGATGCTCTTCAGCGCCTCCAGTTTTGTGAGAGGCTGTTCAATGAGATGACAACGAATGGCTCAGACATGGATCTGATATCACCCTATCTATCAATGTGCTTTTACCTTGTTTGGGGAGCCCTCTAGTCTAAGGTAAATTGCAACAACCCTCATAGTCTTCCAGAACTGCTGCAGGACATTTCGTGTTTCTTCTATTTACTCTCAATGTATATTCTGTACTTATTAGACTCGTCATTCCATTCAGCAGATCCTACAGTTCTTCTTCACTTTCACTGAGGATAACAATGTCATCACCAAATGTTATCATTGATATCCTTTCACCTTGAATTTTAGTCCCAATCCTGAACTATTATTTTATTTCCATAATTGCTTCTTCGATGTATAGATTGAACGAATGCCGGACATTTGCCACGCCAGAAATTTGCCACGCCGGACATTTGCCACACTTGACCCTTCGCCAGGTAGCTTGAGTAAGGGACGCCCTGCCTCGTACTACTTCTCTCCGCTTTCAAACCACCCTCTCCGCAGCTTGCTCGATACAACCAGTATGTAAGGGACCTTCTTCTTCTTGGCGAAATACAGAGCTACTTATCCGAAAGCGAAATATTTATAACTTTTGGGAAACGAAAGCAATACCGACGATTATGTCAGTATGTAATTAGTTCTGCCAAGTATAAATATAGATCCCTCTGTCTGTACGGTAGCTTCCTTCCACGCTTACTGATTGCGATAGAAACACTCCATCGCCATGGGAGCAACAAGAAAAGAACGATTTAAAGAGAATGCGAATGTACGGTAATAATTTCTTTTTGATCACTGCATTTGTATCTACTTTATTTACTACAACTGCATGCCCAAAAGACAATAAGGAAAGAAGAAATGGGTATGTGAATGTTTGAAAAGAAGAACGGCATACTCCACATTAATTTACTCTCTAAAGTCCGATATCCCTTGTGGCGAAACATTAGTTAGTTAAGTGTAGCGGGACAATGTTCAAAACATGACTGAAAATACGCTCACTAAATAGAGATAAGAGCGTCTATGATTGACATGTCATCTAAAGGCGACGTGCAATTTTAAAATGTTAGAAATAAGGAAATGAAGTAATACAGAATGCTGTGCTTGTATCGTACCTTATTGTTCTACATTGTTTGACTCTGGTATTTACAGGGTCACAGAGAAAGCATCCTAGGTTTTGGATGGAAAAACCGTAATTGTAATGATCTGCACTACAACAGAAACAAGATGCATAACTTTAGGAAAAATAATGTAATGTGTGTTCCAGCTCACAAGCGACATTGAAGCAGGTAGTTCCTGTGACTTAGTATGGGCAGAGGTTATATTCGACAACCAGAATAAATTAATAACTGGCTCCTTTTACCGACCATCGGTCTCAGATGAAACAGTTGCTGAACAGTTCAAAGAAAACTTGAGTCTCATCACAAATACGTACCCTACTCATTCTATTATAGTTGGCACCGACTTTAATCTTCCTTCCGTATTTTGACAAAAATACATTTCAGACCTTATTGTAAATAGAAGAAAAGGTTCCGTAATTGTTCTAAATGCTTTTTTAAAAATTATTATTGTGTAATTAGTTCACGAGGCCATTCAAATTGTAAATGGTTACGAAAACACACTTGACCTCTTAGCCACAAATAATCCCGAGCATCACGACGGATACTGGGATTAGTGAACACACAGTCGTAGCGAGGCTCAATTCCGTAACAAAGAAATTCAACAAAACTAAACGCAAAATATATCTATTTATAAAAGCAGCTGAAAATTCGGTTGACGTCTTTCTAAGAGACAGTCTCCGATCCTTCTAAACTATGTAAGTGAAGACCATACGTGGCTTCAGTTCAAAGAAATAGTATCAACAGCACTCGAGAGATTCATACTAAATAAATTAATAAGAGACGGAACTGATCCACCATGGTATGCAAAACACGACAGAAAGCTGCTGCAGGATCACCGAAAAAGGCACGTATAATTTAGACGACCGCAAAATCTCCAAGATTGATGAAGTTTTACTGAGGCTCGAAATTTGGTGCGGATTTCAATGCGAGATGCGTTTAATAGTTTCCACAACGAAACTCTCTGTATATGTGGAGGAAAATCCAAAGAGATTCTGGTCCTATTTTAAGTAAACCAGCGGAAATGCTCAGTAAGTACCTTTACTGCGCGACAGCGACGGTAATGTTACTGATGACAGTGCCACTAAAGTGGAGTTACTAAAAGCAGTTTTCCGAAAATCCTTCATCAAAGAAGATGAAGTAAATATTCTAGAATTCGAAATGAGAACCGCTGCAAACATAACATAGGAGGAGGAGGAGGAGGGGGAGACAAGGGACCCAACCCTTTGAAGCAGGTAAAATCGTGGCAAATGTCCGGCGTGGCAAATGTACGCACACCGATTGAACAGCAGGGGCGAAAGACTACAGCTCTGTCTTACATCCTCTGTAATCTTCGTTCTTTGTCTTCCACTCTTATTGTTTCCTCTTGGTTATTGTGTATATTGTATGTTGCCCGTCTTTCCCTATACTTTACCCCTATTTCCGTGAGTATTTCGAACATCTTGCACCATTTGATATTGTCGAACAGTTTTTCCAGTTCGACAAACCCTATGAACGCTTCTTAATTTTTCTGTAGTTTTGTTCCCATTATCAATTGCAAGATCAGAACTGCCTCACCGGTGCCTTTCTTTACCTTTCCTACTGAAGAGCTAAGATATCCTCTGTTTTATTTTCCATTCTTCTGTGTATTATTCTTTCAATAATTTGGATATTTGAGCTGTTAAGCTAAGTGTACGATAATTCTCGCACTTCTCAGCTCTTTCCATCTTAGGAATTGTGTGGCTGTTGTTTTTTCAAAAGTCGAATTATATATCTCCAGACTTATACATTCTACACACCAACGTCGATAGTCGTTTTGTTGCCACTTCCTCCAACGATTTTAGAAAGTCTGGTGTAATGTTATCGATCCCTTCTAAGGCTCTTTTAAACTCTGATTCTAATACAGAATTTCCTATCTGTTCTATACCGTCTCCTGTTTCTTCTTCCACCGCGTAATCAGAGAAGTCTTCCCCGTCATAGAGGCTCTCTCTCCTCTGCATTTAACACTTCAATTGCCTTTGCACTCTTAATGTAACAACTCGTGATTTTAACTTTACAGGTTCTTTTGACTTTTCTGTATGCTGAGTAATCCTTCCCCAGTCATTTCTTTATCGATTTCTTCACATTTTTGATGTAGTCATTTCGCCTTAGTATCCAGACCCTTCATATTTATTTCATTCCTAAATAACTTGTGTTTCTGTATTCTTTAGCTCTGTAGCCTTAGAGAACTTAAAGCGTATCTCTTCATCCCTTAGTAGTTCCGTATTTCACTTCTTTATGCACTGAGTATTCCTGACTAGTCTATTGAACTTCAACCTACTCTTCATCATTACTAAATTGTGATCGGAGTCTATATCTGTCTGTGGGTACGCTTTAAAATTCAATATCTGATATCGGAATCTCTACATAACCGTGTTGTAATCTAATTGAAACTTCCTGTGACTCCCAGCCTTTTCCATCAGTACCTCCTCCTGTTGTGTTTGTTGAACAGAGTATCCGCAGTTACCATCTGACATGTATTGCAGAATTCAGTTAGTATTTCCTCTCTCTCATGCCTGCTATCGAGCCCATATTCTCCCGCAAATCCTTCCACTCCTTCCCCTACAACCGCATTCCAGTCACCCATGACTATTAGGTTTTCAAATTAATTTACGTACTGAATTAGCCGCTTAATATCCTCACATATTTTCTATATCTCTTCATCTTCTGCTTACGACGTCGGAATATATTATATCTGAATTATTGGTGTCGGTGTTAAATTGCCGTCCATCACTGAATTGTTCACAGTAACTCTCTCTTTCTTCTATCTTCCTATTCATAACGAATCCTACTCCATTGTATCGTTTTCTGCTGCTGTTGATATACTTATCTGACCAGAAATTCTTGTCTTTTTCCATCTCACTTCACTTGCCCACTATATGTAGATGGAGCCCCTGTATTTCCCTTTTCAGATTTTCTGGCTTCTCTGCCACTTTCAAACCTATGACATTCCACGCCCAGACTCGTAGAATGTTATCCTTTCACTGATTATCCAATTTTTTTTCTCATGGTCAGCTCCCTCCTGGCAGTCCCCACCCAGAGATCCAAATGGTTGTCTAGTCTGAAATCTTCTGTCAATGGAGAGATCGTCAAGACACTTCTTTCATTACAGGCCGTATGCACTGAGGATACATGGTATGTGTCTTTAATGCAGTGGTTTAGTGGTTTCTATGGTATCGATAGCTACGATGCCACGGCGTAGGTTGGCACTACGACACCGACACCGACATCGACGACAGCGCCCTCTAGCAGGCGCTGTCCAGGTCTGCGAGCGCCGCTGCAGATTCAGCCCATTTCATCAAGAGCAGACGGCCGGAACACTTCGTACCTCATTGCAAAGTTATGTAACCATTTACTAACTTGTTTTTGCCTATAGTATACCTCTATAATCTGAAACGCAGTACCGACGTGTTTTACCTCACCTGCTCCTACTCGCTTCCTTCATTCGGCCAACCTTTCAGTTTACAGGAGCAGACCCACGCGCCGCCTTCCAGGCGGGATATAAAAGTTTCCATTGCTTCCTGCAGCCTCATGTCGTTGATCACTGCTGATTTTTCCGCCTTTAGGGCAGTTTTCCACCCCAAGGGCAAGAGAGTGCCCTGAACCTCTGTCCGCTCCTCCGCCCTCTTTGACAAGGCCATTGGCAGAATGAGAGTGACTTCTCATGCAGAAATTCTTTGGCCACAGTTGGTGGTAATTCATATTCAAAATCCAGGGGAGGGGGGGGGGGGGGGGGGGGGGGGCTGGTTTGAAACCGGAACGGAGGACGTTTTGATCACTAATCAAAGACGCTACCCCTAGACCACGAGTGCAGCAGTACGCAAAAGTAAATTTTTCTGAATCGCTTCAGGTCAGCTTCCTTATTTGCGCCTGTGGTGAGCTCTACCACCTCCGAAGTACTTACATCTCAGCCAGAGTGTCTTATCAAATCCTAAAAGTTTCTGACAGGTGTCTCCTACACTAGACTACTCACTAAAACCAACTAAATGTAACGAAGTGGGCCTAGATGAGGCGATCGAGCTAGCCACGAAACAAAGCCTCCTCTTCTTGCTCACCTTGCAAATTAGTTCTGAAGCAAGTCTTCAGGAGCAAGTGTGCGAAGCAGCATGGACAACCTAGTAAATTTAAAGTTGTTTGTTCATGAATCATTACGAACCTTGTTTCCCCCTGAAATACACCCCAATATATTGAATAAGATTCTTGATCTACACTTAAAATCTGCAAGCAGTACGCAAAAGTAAATTTTTCTGAATCGCTTCAGGTCAGCTTCCTTATTTGCGCCTGTGGTGAGCTCTACCACCTCCGAAGTACTTACATCTCAGCCAGAGTGTGTTATCAAATCCTAAAAGTTTCTGACAGGTGTCTCCTACACTAGACTACTCACTAAAACCAACTAAATGTAACGAAGTGGGCCTAGATGAGGCGATCGAGCTAGCCACGAAACAAAGCCTCCTCTTCTTGCTCACCTTGCAAATTAGTTCTGAAGCAAGTCTTCAGGAGCAAGTGTGCGAAGCAGCATGGACAACCTAGTAAATTTAAAGTTGTTTGTTCATGAATCATTACGAACCTTGTTTCCCCCTGAAATACACCCCAATATATTGAATAAGATTCTTGATCTACACTTAAAATCTGCAAGCCACATAACGGTGTGTGGTGGAGGAAACTTCTGGTATCAATAACTGATCTCGCCTTCCCTGTTCCAATCACGAAAGACGCGTGGCAAGAATGATTGTCGAACCTCTGTATTAGCTCTGATTTCAGGAATTGTCACTTTGTGGCACTTTCGCGAGACGTATGTGAAAGAAAGTAACGTATTTCCCGGATCTTCTCGGAACATACTCTCTCGGATTTCAATAGTAAATCTCCCCGTGATGAACAACGCCTGTCTTGCAGCGTCTGCCACTGACGTTTGTTGAATGCTCTTTCACCTACTAAACGACCCCGTCACAAAATGTGAAACTCTTCGTTGGATCTTGTCTACTTCTTACATTAACCCAAGCCGGTAAGAGTCCAGGCTGATGAGCAATACTGAAGAATGAGCCGAATGAATCTTTTGTGAGACGTTTATGTGGTGGATGATTCACATTTCCTAAAGATTCTTCTTCTGGGTCTCAGTCTGACATCAGCTATTATTTTTAATGTGTCCATTTCACTTAAGGTTACCCCTAGGTATTTTGCGGTATATACTGTTTCGAGAAATTTATCGTCGATAGTGTAGTTGTGCAGTAGAAGATTTCTTCTCCTACATCAGTGCAGTACGTTACATTTATTTACATTCAGGGCCAACTAAACTACTGGACATTAAAATTGCAACACCACGAAGCTGACGTGCTACAGACGCGAAATTTAACCGACAGGAAGAAGATGCTGTGATATGCAAATGATTAGTTTTTCAGAGCATTCACATAAGGTTGGCGCCGGTGGCGACACCTACAACGTGCTGACATGAGGAAAGTTTCCAACCGATCTCTCATACACAAACAGCAGTTGACCGGCGTTGCCTGTTGAAACGTTGTTGTGATGCCTCCTGTAAGGAGGAGAAACGCGTACCAAAATGTCGGATTGTAGACTATCGCGATTGCGGTTTATCGTATCGCGACATTTCTGCTCGCGTTGGTCGAGGTCCAATGACTGTTAGCAGAATAGGGAATCGGTGGGTTCAGGAGGGTAATATGCAACGCCGTGCTGGATCCCAACGGCCTCGTATCACTAGCAGTCAAGATGACAGGCATCTTATCCGCATGGCTGTAACGGATCGTGCAGCCACGTCTCGATCCCTGAGTCAACAGATGGGGACGTTTGCAAGACAACATCCATCTTCACGAACATTTCGACGACGTTTGCAGCAGCATGGACTGTCAGCTCGGAGACCATGGCTGCGGTTGCCCTTGTCGCTGCATCACAGACAGGAGCGCCTGCGACAGTGTACTCAACGGCGAACCTGGGTGCCCGAATGACAAAACGTCATTTTTTCGCATGAATCAAGGTTCTGTTTACAGCATCATGATGGTCGCATCCGTGTTTGGCGACATCGCGGTGAACGCACATTGGAAGCGTGTATTCGTCATCGTCATACTGGCGTATCATCCGGCGTGATGGTATGGGGTGCCATTGGTTACACGTCTCGGTCACCTCTTGATCGCACTGACGGCACTTTGAACAGTGGACGTTACATTTCAGATGTGTTACGACCCGTGGCTCTACCCTTCATTCGATCCCTGCGAAACCATACATTTCAGCAGGATAATGCACGACCGCATGTTTCTGGATACAGAAAATGTTCGACTGCTGCCCTGGCCAGCACATTCTCCAGATCTCTCACCAATTGAAAACGTCTGGCCAATGGTGGCCGAGCAACTGGCTCGTCACAATACGCCAGCCACTACTCTTGATGAAGTGTGGTATCGTGTTGCATGGGCAGCTGTACCTGTGCACGCCATCAAAGCTCTGTTTGACTCAATGCCCAGGCGTATCAAGGCCGTTATTACGGCCAGAAGTGGTTGTTCTGGGTACTGATTTCTCAGGATCTATGCACCCAAATTGCGTGAAAATGTAATCACATGTCAATTCTAGTATAATATATTTGTCCAATGAATACTCGTTTATGGTCTGCATTTCTTCTTGGTATAGCAATTTTAATAGCCAGTAGTGTGCCAATCCCTGCACCATTCAGCAATCCTCTGCAGGTATTCTTGCAAATCACCATAGTTTTTTGGCATTTCTACATTCTTATAGACAACCGTATTATCTGTGAAGAGCCTTATTGAGCTTGCGACGTCACCTAGTGATCGTTTGTACAGTATGATTCTTATTAACGATTAAAAAAAAACCGAAGCTACGCAGTGAAGTTGAGACAAGGAATTTAATATAAGACACAAGGGAGCTCCAAATGTCAGGGAAAACCCTATAGGTGGATAACAAATGTTGAGCATGTGACATCACCAGATGACGTACCTCGCCGCACGTGCAGCGATTCTGCTTTAGATCCCACCGTTACGGGTAGGGAGCAATGCTGTACATCACTCCGCTAGGCTACTCTGTTTTCGAACAGCTTTTGCAAATGTGATCAGTTGTAGACGTGGAAGTTACAAAGTTACTGTCCTTGTTATAACCAAACAGAAGCTGTTCTTATTTTGTGCTTCATTCCTTTTGTCCCTTCTTCTTTTGTTTACAGCCTTTATTTAGTAAAGAGCACATTGGTCATTTACTGGTTCGGGGAAAAGAAAAAATCACAATGACTCACACGAGGTAAACAGGGGGCTGTGGAACAACAGGAATGCCTTTTGAGGTAAAATATTCCGTGATGGAAATGGCCATGTGATAGGGGGGGTTGTCAGGATTCAGCATCCACTTGTTTGCAATGTTCAGTCTCACTCGAGTAATCCTCATCCTGAGCCTTTCAGGGACGTCACCGTAAAACACTTGGTTGAAAATATGTCCTGGAGAAACAAATTCTTTGTGTGTGATACCCATCCTGTGAAAACAAATCAGCATTGTTTTGATCTTTGATTTGCTAATTAGATCTTTTTTCAGCAGAGGAGATGTTTCACGTGCCACTCTTCAGTTTGCCGCTCTGTATCAGGATTATGCTCGAAAATCCAGGATTCATCCCCTCTGATCTTAAGACAGAACCATTCGTGGTCAATGGTAATCCTCTCAAGAAGATCAACACGCACGTTTCTTCGATTGTCCTGCTCAGGTGTGAGATTTCTCGGCACCATTTGGCACAAACCTTTCGCATGTGCAAAACTTTGGTCAAAATTTGATATATAGTGAAAGCGCTTAAGTTTAACAAGTCACCAATCGCCCTTATTGTTAAACGTCTGTCTGATCTCACAAGAGCATGCTGTAGACGTTCGACGTTTTCGTCACTTTTTGACGTTGGAGGTCTCCCTGAGCGACATTCATCTTCAATATCTTCTCGGCCTTCCAAAAATGATTTGTGTCAACGAAAAATTTGGGCTCTTGGATAGGAAACTTCCCCATAGGCCTGTTACAACTCTTCAAAGGTCACACTCGCGGATTCTCCAAGTTTACCACAAAAATTAATGGCATAATGTTGTGTTAATTCCGCTGTTCCATTTTGTAACACACAATAAAAACACGACTTCACTCTCAAGAATCACGTGGTGTCTGTACGTAGCTGAAACTCGGACTGAGCATCTGCATCGGATGAAGGCACCGGTCTGCACAAGTAAAACAACACAGCGTTGCCAAATTGCTCGCAGTGTTGTCAGTCCCTTTACATTTCTCACATGCCTCCTACAGCCTCAAAATATCAGATTTCCAGCCTGACCAAGAACAACTGGGACAGAGATCCAAAAGAGTAAAGCCCGCTACATTGTGGGACAAATACTGTGACAGAGAGTTTACCCATTCCACCATCCAGCCACACTCCACAGATCAATTCAAAGCTTCATCTTTTTAGTGGAGCTCCTCTTCCCACACTCCAGAAAAGCTCTTGCAGCCTTCTTTGAAACTGGTATACATGGTTCTTCCGTGAATACAATACAGACTTCGAGGAAAGTTATAAAGAACAAGTGTATGAGTTTGAGAACACGAGCACTGGCCCGGAAAATGTTGCAGGATAACGCTGTTGTAGTCTTCAATCGGAAGACTGGTTTGATGCATCTCTCCGTGTTACTCTACCCTGTGCAAGCCTTTTCGCCCCTGAATAACTCTGCAACCTACATTCATCTGAAACTACTTACTGTCTTCAGGCCTAGGTCTACCTCTACAATTTTAACCCCCCTCCCCTTCTGCTTCCTTCCAATACCACATTAACTATTCCTTCGCTGCTCAGGTTGTGTCCTATCAACCGAATCTTTCTTTTAGTCAAGTTGTTCTACAAATTTCTTCCACAGCTCGATACATTACTTCACTTTAGTTATCCGAGCTACCCATCTAACCCTCAGCATTCCCCTGTAGCACTTCTTCAAAGGTTTCTTTTCACTTCTTGTCTGGACTGATTACTATCCACACTTCTGTAAAAAGGTACACTCCAGACAAATATCTTCAAAAAGAAATCGTAACACTTAAATATGCATTAGATGTTAATAAATACGTCTTTCCCAGAAATGCTTTTCTTCCTATTGCCAGTCTGAATTTATATTCTCTCTACTTCAGTCACCGCCGCGACCAGCGACTCTTGTAATGTTATAGTATTAGATATGGAGGAGAGTTGCTGTACGGATCCCCAGAACACAATATTTCTTCAGAATATGGAAAAATAAACAAAACGTACAAATTACTACAATACATTAAAGAAGAAATCGAACATATCCAAATTTCTTATAATCTAGTTTTAATAGTACTCGTATTAAATTCATTATTTCATTTTCCATTAAGTTACACTTTTAAACGTCTGTATTCAATCAAATTATGAAAAACATGATGGAATCTGCGTAAAACATCTTTTATTGGGCACCTGATCCCACCGCACAATGAAACGATCAATGAATTCTGTTGCGTGGACTATGTCTGAGGTTGCCAACGGTAAGTTTTATGTTACACTAGTAATATAGATTAATACATACTTTTGCGATTGTAATAAAAGTATTATTTATACCATACCCATTTCGTTTCATTTCAAAGCATCTTATGTGGTCACTGTAAAAATGTGTTTTTTATACAAATCTATTTGAAAAGATTATAAACAGCTCTCGTATTTCACATTGTTACTATTAAACAGCATTAAATTACAATTATTACCCCCGATTTTTTGGTCTGTACTTCTTTCTTAATATTCTACCACACATAGGTGCTTGATTTTTAGGACAGCGCATTCACTGACACTGCATATATTTTAGTTTCCATTCTAAATTAACACTGTTTGATAGCAGTAATGTAAAACATCAAAACTGTCTACAGTCTTGACAAACTACGTTATTACAGTAACCTCTGAATATGTTTTGAAATAAAGCGAAACGCTTGTGGTCTAAATAAGAGTTTTGTTACAGTCGTAAGAGACTCAATATAACTTAAATTATTTGTGTAACAGCAGCTGCGGAGAACGGGAGGCTAAAGACCGTTAAAGACGATATGTAAATTTTATGTTGAGTGTTCAAGAGTGGGAGTACTCAAGAGTTTATTTATTCTTATACCTGAATAGAAAACTAAGATATGTTGCGAGTAACAACGCTTCATGTTAAATTAATATTACAGTAAATCTGTAAAATATTTTGCTTTTTGTACACTGTAATTGTACTTTTGAAAACAGGTAAATAAACTAAGGTTTCTTTTACACTATAGACAGGTTTCATTCCCTATTCTATTTAATTCCCTATACTATTTCATACATTTAAATAAACAAAGACCTACCAAAGTTCATCACATCAGGTTGTATCGTTTGGGCAATAAGTAACAGAAATATTCAGAAAATATTCGTTAAAGCCGTAAGATCTTCACTTACCAGGCGAATGCCTGAATGTTTTGCTGCATTGGTTTCTATGTTAAACTCGGAAATAAAAATAACTTCAAAGAACTCGGAAATAAAAATAACCTCAAAGCTCTTCAATACTAAATATTCTTTTGTACTCAAACAGGATAAGTATGAACTGTGACAAGACAAAATTCAGCTCTAGACTGGTACACTTACCAGGTTCTCTACATTTCAATGAGGCAGAAGAACAAGACGAAAAGTTATTAACAGGGCCTCATAATGGTACAAAATCATGTGTGCACTAAGTTAGATTGAAATTTTGAAATTTCTCAGAGCTACACTGGAATACACACTAGATACAGTAGTCATGCCTCGCAGGGAACTAGAAACGTAGCATAGGTGTGTATTGGCCAACGATGAAGCAAGATATTGGCTACGTCATTTTCATGGAAGCCGTCGTCGCAATTTAGGAAAAGTAATTCTCGCGTCCCAGCTGCAGGTGAAACAAATTCAGTGGCCACCTCTATAGGTGTAGGTGTCTACTGTGTCCAGTTGTTCTGCCTTACTCACAGATATCAGATTCATGAAATTCTAGCAGCACTATTTGAACAGAAACAAAAGTTGGTACAGTTATTACTTAAAGCTACTGTATATTGATTGTCATTCCTGTGACTGTTTGTTAAAAATTATGAACAAAGTTTTCAAACACTGTAGAATATAATCGATTTAATATTATTAATGAAAATATATATAATTTGAAACGTCCCCTTAGAAAAATTAATTAATTACTGTGCTGATGAACCTCTTACATTATTTGATTTTGAAACAGCTGAGCAGAACTGAACGCACTCAGACATTTCGCTCTTTACCTGTTCTGATCAACACTAAACTGACACACAATATTTTTAGTGCAACGCAATCTGACTTTCAAAAATCCCTACAAAGGAATGGCCCTGATTAACATTAACCTATACCTTTCACAAATCACTTACCTCACCAAAAATCTTCGTTACTCAAACTACTGCAATACAGCGAGCGCCACTACTGCCAGCTAAATAAAAGATTCAAACTACTGTAGGCTCTAACTACTGATAGGCATAGTTAGCAAATGAAAGATTTTGATAGAGAACAAACAATGTATTTACGCTAATAGTGTTCAAAAGTCATAATATATATAGCAGTTCATGACATCCAATCTTACAAATTTCAAAACTCCGCCATTTCTCTCCCCACATCCACCACTGCTGGCGGCTTACCTCCAACTGCAAAACGCTACGCGCTGTTAACATCCAGCTGCCCAACACTACAATAGCAAACAATAATGCAAACCAGCCACAGACCGCACACAGCACAGCCAGTGATTTTCATACAGAGCGCTACGTGGCGTTACCAATATAAAAACCTAAACAGCCTACTTACAAATTAACCTAAAAAATCGCAGAGGCGTGGCTATTAAATATACAGATTCATGCATAATATTGAACATTATGGATTTTGTAGTTTAGCTGTAGTGAGCCAAAGTCGATGGAGAACAGTATGTTCTTGAAGTCCGTTATTTCATCAGGATTTCATTTTTGTTCATGCATCATTAATTTCATTTCATCCAAGATAACCACTTTTCGGTATTTCTCAAAACTGTGTATTAGGTTGGTGCATATGTTAATAGCGTTTTTTAATAAGTTTAATAAACGCAACAGATAAACATAACAGAGACATAAGTCTCAATAATATTTTGTCCTTCACTATTTATAACACGCTGCGGAAGCTGGGGTAACTTATCGATTCCGCAACAATAGAAATCACATGGTTTTGAGGGGAAGAACTCGACGAACCATGTTCGGAGCGCATATTCATCCAGAAAGGAAGTTCCTTAAGATAGTTCGATAGAGAGAGGAAAATGTGAAAATCTGAGAGCACGAGATCAGATGAACAAGTTTGGTGCGGAATGAATTCTCAAGCCAACTTCTGTATAGCGTCTTTTGTCAGCCTAGTAGGATGCGGGCGGCGTTATCGTGGACTAGCACCACTTCACGCAGTCTTCTTGGTCGTTGTTTTCGGACAGCGTTTGCAAGACATCTCAGTTATTGATAGCAGATGTCAGCAGCGATGGGTACACCTCGGGGAAACAATTCGTACAACATCACACGGGCTCTTTTCCACCAGATGCGCACCATTATCGTTTGTGGTTGAGCGCAGGTCTTTGTATGGGGAGGTGCTGCATTGTTTAGGCTCCATCATTCTTTTCTTTTCCTTTAGTTAGCATAAAGACACCATTTCCCGTAACCAGTAACGGTAGAGAATAGTAACGGCCGGCATTGTTCACGATCCAATTGATGACAAGCAAGCAGAGACCCCGCATATGGCCACCCGCTGATTTTTGTGACTTTGGCTTAGAGCATGCGGTACCCATACACCCGAATTGTGAACGTTCTCCATAGCATGAAAATGTCGCGCTGTGGTGGAATGGTCACAGTTCTTCACATTTGCCGCTTCTCGTGTACACTGACTGCTTTTAAACAATCGCCGCGCGGGATTAGCCGAGCGGTCTTAGGCGCTGCAGTCGTGGACTGTGCGGCTGGTCCCGGCGGAGGTTCGAGTCCTCCCTCGGGTATGGGTGTGTGTGTGTGTTTGTCCTTAGGATAATTTAGGTTAAGTAGTGTGTAAGCTTAGGGACTGATGACCTTAGCAGTTAAGTCCCATAAGATTTCACACACATTTGAACATTTAAACAATCTGCATCACACCCGGAAGGTCTTCCTGAACTTGGAGCGTCACTAATGTCAAAACGATCCGCTTTAAAGCGAGAAAATCATTTTCTTCCCGTGCCCCATCCAATGGCATTGTCCCCACAAACGGCGCAAATGTTTCTGCCTGACTCCGCTGCTGTCACGTCACTACTGAACTCAAACGAAAGAACATGTCGGAAATGTTCCGATTTCTCCACTTGACACTCCACGTTCTAGCGGCCACGGCTCAGTTCACTATCTCCGAATGATAGAATGACAATAAATAAACTAAAATAGCAACTATGAACTATAAATAAAAATGACAATCGATAATCCATAGCAGCCGGAATACGAACATGCAAAATGCTTTCCCATCTTCTTTTGGACTACTGCTGCACAGTATGGGATCCTTACCAAATAGGATTAATGGAATACATTGAGAAAGTTCAAAGAAGAGCAGTACGTTTTGTATTATCGAGAAATAGGGGAGAGAGTGTCACTGACATGATACGGGATTTCAGGTGGACATTGTTTTAAAAAACTTTTTTTTTTTGCGACGGAGTCTTCTCACGAAGTTTCAGTCACCAACTTTCTCCTCCTAATGCGAAAATATTTTGGTGACACCGACTGATATAGGGAGAAACGATCATCATAATAAAATAAGGGAAATTAGACATCGCACGGAAAGACTTAGGCGTTCGTTTTTTCCGTGCTCCTTTCGTGATTGGAATAACACGGAATTATTGTGAAGGCAGTTCGGTGAACCCACTGCCAGGGATATAAGAGGTGTGATTGGAAAATTTTAAGAATGGGCTTGTAGTAGTACAACGGTGGTACTTACATGCTACTGTGATGCATCTCCTTCAAAATAGTCCCCTTCTGACTGAATACACCAACTCCAACGGTATTTCCACTTTTGGAAACATTCCTGGAATTTTTGTTTCCTGAAGTGTGTTAAGGACGCTCTCCGTATTTGCCAGGATGTCTTCAATCGAGTCAACTCTCTTCCCTTTTAGCGAAAATTTCAGTTTAGGGAACAGGTAGAAGCCCGCAGGGGCCTAATCAAGGGAATACGGCGGTTGTGGAAGCACAGTCAAAAATTCAACGATGGAGACGGCATGATGAGCCGGAGCATTGTCATGGTGTAGCACCCAATGCCTGTCTTTCCGCAATGCAGGACTTTTCTTCCGCCCCTTTTCGCGCAAACGCTCAAGGACATATTTGTAGTATTGCTGGCTAATTTTCTGTCCTCCAGGGGTAAAGTAATGGTGCACAATACCAATAGAATCGAAAAAAATCACCAACGTTGTATTCACATTCGACCGATTTTGCCGTGCTTTTTTCGGTCGTGGTGAACCCAGTTCGTCACCTGTAATTACCCTATTTCACAAATATGGGTCATTTTTAGACCGCTTAATCAGTTCTTGGCGGGCAACGGCCTTTCCGCAGTGGATACACAGGTTCCCGTGAGATCACCGAAGTTAAGCGCTGTCGGGTATGGTCGGCACTTGGATGGGTCACCATCCAGACCGCCTTGCGCCGTTGCCATTTCTCGGGGTGCACTCAGCCTCTTGATGCCAATTGAGGAGCTACTCGACCGAATAGTAGCGGCTTTGGTCAAGAATACCATCATAACGACCGGGAGAGCGGTGTGCTGACCCCACGCCCCTCCTATCTGCATCCTCCCCTGAGGGTGACACGGCGGTCGGATGGTCCCGGTAGGCCACTCGTGGCCTGAAGACTGAGTGCCTTTTAATCAGTTCTTGGCACACTTCAAGTGGATATTGTCTCTGGTCACTTGACAATACTTTTGAAATGAATTTAGTGGACGCTCGATGCATGTTCTGATCTTCAGTTAAAATTGACTGAACTGCATAGTTACTTAAATTGAGTTCATCAGCAATCTCCCTAATTGTAAGTCTATGATCAGAGCGCACTAAGTCGTGAATTTTCACAACATTTTCATTCGTTTTTGAGGTGGAAGGACGGCCGGACCGTGGTTCATCTTCAAATGATTCGCAGCAATTTTTTAATCTGTTGAACCAGACAAAAACATTTGTCTGGCTCATACAGTTATCTCCAAAGGCTATTTTTAATAGTTTGTAAGTCTCACAAGCTAATTTTCCGGTTTTAAAACAAAATTTCACACATACTCGTTGCTCCGTCCATTTTCACGCAGACAGAAACCGGTAACAAGCCCTAACAGACCCACACTCAACCAGCTGCGACAACGAACTGAATAAAGAAAACGCAGTTTCCTGTCAGAGGGCGTTCAAGGACAAGGCAATGACTCACTCCGCAACCTCCGTGTACCTGCCCGCTAAATCAGTAAAAAGTAGCGGATCCATTCTTAAAACTTTCCAATCGCACGTTGTAAGTGTGTTTTACAGAGTAACCACATAGATGTAGATGTAGGTGAACAAAAACGTTATGAACTTATGCATCAATCTAATCGTATTTGAAGACTGTTATCTTGTTTCGCTGATATGGTTAGTTACAGTTGATTTGTTGCAGTTATCAAACTTTAATCAGTCAATATGCTCTTGGAAAAGGATTTTAATATTTCTGTCGGTTGGACCTATTCCGTACTTGCTGCAACGACTGCGTGCTACGTTATAAACGACTGACATACCAGAGCGTCTATAAACTTTTTTCTGATGGAGAGGATGGGAAGAAGAGAAACAGTTTCTACCACATAAATATCACTCTGTACTCTCCTATGACACAAAGGTATTATTTAAAATCAGCAACTGTGCGCATATGCTCCATCGCTTCGTAGCATACATGAGAGCAACGCTATAATACTCACTGTAAACAGTCGGTGTTAATTGTCTATGTAAAAGCTTGTATAATGAATTTTCATTTTAGCTTTTCTTTTGCTTCATTTCAGGCGACGTGGCCCTGCTATCATTTTCCGGCGATCAGAGGCAACGTAACAGGTTCTGGAGGCTGTGTGATCTAAATTCCGTAGCGGGAGAGCAATTTTTTTGCTGTAAACTTCGTCCAGGTGGTGTGTAGCGCTTCGAGATTGACTCTGTATACGAGTTTCATTATTAAAGTATTACAAAGGTAAACGTTCTCGTCGTCTTAGGAGTATTTCCCACATAATAGTTTTAACCCAACATATTAAGCGAGACGTCAGATTTCTTCACTAAGGCCGCGTTCACGATGAGGGAAGTTCAGATCTCTGCCTCTCCAAAAAAGATTTTGGTTTTGTGTGGTTTCTGTCGCTGAAGAGGAATGAAAGTAAAGATAACACTGTCAAATTCTTGTTACTCCTTGTTTTATCTGGCTTTTTCACCGTCTGCAAAGTTGAACGGAACCTAAAGTAACGTCAGCTGTCGTTCAAGGATGTGTAATAATGCCACAAGTGTTTTGAATATACATGAATGATTTATTACATAGGATGAACAGCAGTGTAAGACGCTGATTATGCTGCCACGTACAGTAAACTTTCATCGATCGATGATCGCAAGGAAATGTATAACTACTTGGACATGATTTGCACTTGGTATAATGACTGACAGCTCTTGTTAAATATGGATGCATGCTGTATCATGTCCATACCGTAGAGAAAGAATCCGATACTCTCCAAGGCAGTTCTGACGCGCTTGGTAATGAGGGCAAGCTGTGAGAAATATCAAGTCACCTTCATGGGATTTGTTAACTCAGAAAAAGCATTGGACAACGTAAAATGATGCAAGTTATTTGAAATTTTCAGAAAGACAGGTAGTATAGTATACGTAGAATGACCAAGAGAGAACAATGAGAATTGAAGGCCAAGAGAGAGGGAAGTAAAAGAAATTAGAGGTTGGATTAAAATTCAGTCTGAAAGATTATCAGTGACTCGGTGATGATATTGTTACCCTAAGGGAATGTGAGGAAGAAGTACAGGACGTGTCGAATGGAATAAATTGCCCAAGGAACACAAAATATAGACTGACCCTAAGCCAAAAAGAGACGAAAGTAACGAGGAATAGCAGAAATGAGATGAGCGAAAACTTATCAAAATTAGGGCCCAAGTAGACGAAGTGAAAGAATTCTGCTGCCTTGGAAGCAAAATAACGCAATGCGGACGAAGCAAGGAGGATATAAAAAGCAGATTAAGCACAGGCGTGAGAGCATTCCTGACTAAAATAAGTCTAGTGTTACCAAACATACGCATTAATTGCAAGACGAAATTTCTGTGTACGTACGTCTGGAGCACAGAACAGGATAGAAATGAATCACTGACTGTGGAAAAATGGGAAAAGAGGAGAGCAGAAACGTTCGACGTGTTATGTTACAGAATAATGGCTCTGAGCACTATGGGACTTAACAGCTGTGGTCATCAGTCCCCTAGAACTTAGAACTACTTAAACCTAACTAACCTAAGGACATCACACACATCCATGCCCGAGGCAGGATTCGAACCTGCGACCGTAGCAGTCGCGCGGTTCCGGACTGCGCGCCTAGAACCGCGAGACCACCGCGGCCGGCACAGAATAATGCTGAAAGTTAAATGGACTGATATGAAAAGAAATGAGAAGCTTCTCAGCAAAATATTTGACTCGCCTGTGTGGAAGACACTGAGAGGAAGTAGAGGCAGGATGGCAGGACATATGGTAAGACAACAGGGAGTAACTTCCATGGTGCTAGAAGGAGCCGTTGAGGCCTAAACCGTAGGGGGATACATCAAACAAATAATCTAAGATTTTGACTACTAGTGCTAGTCTCAGATGAAGACATTGGTACACGAAAGGAGATAGTAGAGGGCAGTTTCGAACCAGTCGGAATACATTACTGGCCCTTAAAATTGCTACACCAAGAATAAATGCAGATGACAAACAGGTATTCATTGGACAAATGTGTTATACTAGAACTGACATGTGATTACATTTTCACGCAGTTTGGGTGCATAGATCCTGAGAAATCAGGACCCAGAACAACCACCTCTGGCCGTAATAACGGCCTTGATACGCCTGGGAATTCAGTCAAGCAGAGCTTGGATGGCGTGTACAGGTACAGCTGCCCATGCAGCTTCAACACGATACCACAGTTCATCAAGAGTAGTGACTGGCGTATTGTGAAGAGCCAGTTGCTCGGCCGCCATTGACCAGACGTTTTCAATTGGTGAGAGATCTGGAGAATGTGCTGGCCAGGGCAGCAGTCGAACATTTTCTGTATCCAGAGAGGCCCCTACAGGACCTGCAACATGCGGTCGTGCATTATCCCGCTGAAATGTAGGGTTTCGCAGGGATCGAATGAAGGGTAGAGCCACGGGTCGTGACACATCTGAAATGTAACGTCCACTGCTCAAAGTACCGTCAGTGCGAACAAGAGGTGACCGAGACGTGTAACCAATGGCAACTCATACCATCACGCCGGGTGATACGCCAGTATGGCGATGACGAATACATGCTTCCAATGTGCGTTCACTGCGATGTCGCCAGACACGGATGCGATCATCATGATGCTGTAAACGGAACCTGGATTCATCCGAAAAAATGACGTTTCGCCATTCGTGCACCCAGGTTCGTCGTTGAGTGCACCATCGCAGGCGCTCCTGTCTGTGATGCAGCGTCAAGGGTAACCGCAGCCATGGTCTCTGAGCTGATAATCCATGCTGCTGCAAACGTCGTCGAACTGTTCGTGCAGATGGTTGTGGTCTTGCAAACGTCCCCATCTGTTGACGCAGGGATCGAGACGTGGCTGCACGGTCCGTTACAGCCATGCGGATAAGATGCCTGTCATCTCGACTGCTAGTGATACGAGGCCGTTGGGATCCAGCACGGCGTTCCATATTACCCTCCTGAAGCCACCGATTCCATATACTGCTAACAGTCATTGGATCTCGACCAACGCGAGCAGCAATGTCGCGATACGATATGTAAGTAGGCTGTTTAGGTTTTCTTATTGGTAACGCCACGTAGCGCTCTGTATGAAAATCACTGGCTGTGCTGTGTGCAGTCTGTGGCTAGTTTGCATTGTTGTCTGCCATTGTAGTGTTGGGCAGCTGGATGTTGACAGCGCGTAGCGTTGCGCAGTTGGAGGTGAGCCGCCAGCAGTGGTGGATGTGGGGAGAGAGATGGCGAAATTTTGAAAGCGGACGATCTGAACGTATGTCCATTAGAAAGAGTTAATTTATAATATTGGATTCATGGACTGATATATATATTATGACTTTTGAACACTGCTAAGGTAAATACATTGTTTGTTCTCTATCAAAATCTTTCGTTTGCTAACTATGCCAATCAGTAGTTAGGGTTTAATGTTAGTCAGGGCCATTCTTTTGTAGGGATTTTTGAAAGTCAGGTTGCGTTGCGCTAAAAATATTCTGTGTCAGTTTAAGCACAGTCATGTATAATTGTTCAAAGGGGACGTTTCAGATAAACCGCAATCACGATAGGCTACAATCCGATCTTTATCAAAGTCGGAAACGTGATGGTACGCATTTCTCCTCCTCACACGAGGCATCACAACAACGTTTCACCAGGTAACGCCGATAAACTGCTGTTTGTGTATGGGAAATCAGTTGGAAACTTTCCTCATTTCAGCACGTTGTAGGTGTCGCCACCTGCGTCAACCTTGTGGGAATGCTCTGAAAGGCTAATCATGTGCATATCACAGTATCTTCTTCCTGTCGGTTAAATTTCGCGGCTGTAGCACGTCATCTTCGTGGTGTAGCAGTTTTAATGGCTAGTAGTGTATATGCTAAAATAAAAAACAAGCCAAATCAAAACACCTTGAGCCGTCTATACTTCCAGTTTTATTTTATCTTTGCTACGAATTTCAGCATTCCACTACGGTATCTTCAAGCACACTGACCGACATGTAGGAAGAACCCCATCTCTTGTACAATTGAAATAGGGGTCAGCATACAGTCAATGGTGTCCGTAGACTTCTTTCTAACAAAGCGATCCCTTAGATCAATCTTGCAGACTTGTGTCGAAAGGATCGCATAGTTAAAAAGTAGTGTGAGGATACCAGTGACTGTATGCTGGCCCCTATTTCAATTGTAAAAGAGGTGGGCTTCTTCCTACACGTCGGTCAGAGCGCCTGAAGATGGCGTAGTGGAACGCTGATGGTTCAAATGGTTCAAATGGCTCTGAGCACTATGGGACTGGACATCTATGGTCATCAGTCCCCTAGAACTTAGAACTACTTAAACCTAACTAACCTAAGGACACCACACAACACCCAGTCGAGGCAGAGAAAATCCCTGACCCCGCCGGGAATCGAACCCGGGAAGCGAGAATGGAACGCTGAAACTTGTAACAGAAATAAAATAAAACTGGAAATACAGACGGCTGAAGATGTTTTGATTTGACTTTATATACTGAACAATCGAGGTCCCGCAACCATCGTAAATAAAGATGAACTTACAAATCTATGCTAAAAGAAATATTCAAGATTAGATTTTAGAGGTCTTTTGCATTTTTTAAATGTACCATTTAGCACTGAGAAGGAATAAGAAATTTCTGCAATGTTGCTTTTAGACGAGTTCTTGTGATTTTTGCGATAATACATTATGTTCAGGCCAAGTAGCCATGTGTTTTTAATCACACAAAAGAATCGTACGTTGTCTGATTATTTCTCAAAGCAAATGCATTGCTGTCTTGTAGAATGCTATCAAGGAAAGTAAGTGCAGTTAAGGTGAGACCGAAATCCACTGTATTTTGTGAGTTTGGGAACTTGGAAAAATGTGCCTTTGTGCCTGTCCCATACTCTCATGGGTAACGTAGAGATCACATCCAATGGGCTTAAGTCATTGATAAGTGTATCAATTATTTAACGTGTATGTAACATACCATTCTTACGTAATTTTGAGCCGCTCGGGGTAGCCGTGTGGTCTAGGGCGTCTTGTCATGGTTCACGCGGCTCCCCCCCCCCCCTCCCCCCCCCCCCCCCCCCCCACACGGCCGCCTTCCCCCGTCGGAAGTTCGAGTCCTCCCTCGGCCACGGGTGTGTGTGTTGTCCTTAGCGTCAGTTAGTTTAAGTTAGATTAAGTAGTGCGTAAGCCTAGGGACCGATGACCTCAGCAGTTTGGTTCCATAGTCCTTACCACGAATTTCCAAATTTTTACGCAATTTTGAGTTTCAATGTTTAGCATTTTCTTGTCCTGCTTCACTCATGTCCAGTCGAATGTACATCAGACAGTGTGTAGGACCCTGTAATGCTGCCTAATGAACGGAACTCAATTTTGTGAGTCTAATACCTACACGTATGGTAAACTGTTGTTTAGCTTCAAAATCTGGAATTTAACTTCGTTTCCGATCCTCATTCGTGTCCAATCACATGCCCATTAGTCAACGTGTACGCCCCTGTAATGTTGTTTAAAGAGGAGACCTCAAGTTTCTGAATATTTCTGATATCTGCATCTCTGAAAACATTGTGCACTTTTGTGGTTTTTCAATTAATTAACTTTTCGTCCAGCTTTGGCACCTCTCTTTGGAACATAGTTCTGCTTCTCTGTCAGACATATGTTCTGTTTGCATGATCCTGTATTTTAGGGGAGAGGATTTTTGTGTGTGGTATGTCAGTTGCATGCACATACGCGAAGTGTCCTTTCTAGTGTACTTCAAACTGTGCATTATGGCGTGTCCATCCTCAGTCTCTTGATGCAAGGATATTATTGCGATCACGCACCTACAAGAGAGTGTTTTCTTTCGTATAAAAACTAAATTATTTATTTTCTCAACTGTGAGGACCATCGTCGTTCAGTAGTTTGTATGTACTTCATGTTGCATGAGATTTGCGTCTTTATTGTTCAATAGATCCCATCTGGACATTATTAGCAGCCTACGACTACATCTTTACGAATCTCTACCATACCCCCACACAAATGTGTTGATTTGGACCACGAAACCACCATTTGTTCTCTGAGTTACATCTTGGCTCATAAGTCGTTATCTGTTGCCAGCCAATAATTATATTCATTTGTCTCATCATTGGATTCGGGATGTCCGTTCCCTTTTCTGCATCAGTGAGTTTACATTCGTTCCACACAGTAGCAGACTAGACAACCACATGATATTTACATTTTCAGGATTCAGATTCTCATTAACAGGAGCGTTTTATATACAGACTTAAATTGTTCTTTACGTACACAATAGGCGAACCCCATTATACAATGCGTCGAGTAAACTTCAGACTGGTGCAGAACACATTCACCAACGGTACAAGCAAGCGAGGTGGCGCAGTGGTTAGCACAATGGACTCACATTAGGGAGGATGACGATTAAAACCCGCTTCCGGCCATCCTGATTTAGGTTTTCCGTGATTTCCCTAAATCGCTTCAGCCAAATGCCGCGATGGTTGCTTTGAAAGGGCACGGTCGACTTCCTTCCCAATTCTTCCCTAATCCGATGGGAGCAAAGACCTCACTATTTGGTCCCCTCTCCCCAGTCAACCAACCAACCAATCAACCAACAAACAGTACTAGCCACTAATCGGTGATGTTTGATTTCAAACAGGAAGTCACAAGTCTGTGAATTACACAAGTGACGCCAAGCCTATCGTAAGCAATATACAAATCTAGTTGTTCACTGCATGGTAGTTAACTCAACAGTATAATGGCGCATGTAGGAGTGCTTCATATACACTACGTGCATTGGTTTCCCGGCCGTGGTGTGAGCTTATTTAAAGCAGCCGAGAAACCAAAGGCTTAGCCCATCTGAGTCGCATCTCCTGGCGACCTCTGCTACTGTGTATCTCAGTGCTCCTGCTCCATCTCCACATCACTACTCAGTGATGGAATCGACACGTTGCTACTTGGTAGACATACAATATTCCTTCGTCCATGTATGGACTGCTCCACCTCCACATCTCTACCCACTGGTGGGGTCGTCTCGTTGCTACTCGGTGAACGTACAATATTCCCTGCCCCATGTATTGATCCATGGGGTCGGAAAAGTTCTCAACCGTAATGTGACCAACGATGGAGGTGAGTTGAAGATTTCGATATTCCCTCCAAGGACATGAGTAGAAGGTGACACTGGGACTGTTACAACAACTTCATTCATTTTGTTGACAAAGGAGGTGACTCACTAGCGCTGCACAGTGAAAAATGTGCTCTGCAGCTGACAGCCGCTGGGACTGTGGGAGGGGGAGCTGTGTGGTTGGAGGGACTGGATCAGCCTCCATGGTTCCCTCCCTATCTCCTTCAGGACTTTGTTGTTGCCCCTGAAACACCCATTATGAAAGAAGCTCATCACAGAGAGGGGGCAGCTGTACCTATAGTGAACAGTGGGAAGGAGCGCTTTATTGATGCCTCATTGCGGTGTTGGGTGTGATCCCAAATATGAGCCTCTTGGTCCCTCAGTTCGTGTAGCTTGAGGTGTGGTGTTCTAGTGGTGTTGTGGCCAAAAGAGATTTGTATGACACTGCAGCTGATTTGGTCCAGCAAACGGCCTATGACTGATAACCATGCCAGCCAGCATCCACCCTGTCTTTCTGCCAAACATGATAGCCTAGACAAGGGGATACAATTGGTAGCAAGGCTGGGCTCACAATGTGGGTGTAACGGGACAAGTAACGTTCGTGGCCGTTGCCTATGCCATAATTCAGCCTAGCAGTGACCACTGTAAGTGCAGAACTGTACGAAGCCGTGAAATGAGTTAAGAGTACTATCGGAAGGCATCGTGAAAGGTTATGACCAACTTCCGAATGTGATGCGGTTGGAAAGAAGCGGCGGTCAGATGATCGATGCTGTTATGCTGATAAAACTGGCGGAACTCAATTGGCGCGATTTGGGTTACCATTTTCAGAAATTGTCGTAGCAGTCTGTTTCGAAGATGTTAGAGAGGATCCAGAGTTTCGTAGCAGTGGTTATGAGAGTAGTCCAAATTATAAGGACAAAGTTGATAGCAGCTATACATGAAGCGACATGCTCCTACGAACGATTCGGTGAAGTCCATATGCGTCGGCTTGAATGGGCGTTCCACTAGCATGGGTCATGGCGAAAAACGCTGCATAGGGATAGACCGATTTTGCTTGCATGCGGAAAATCTGTTCTGTCTGCACATCTATTCCTGGCCAGTAAACATGATGCCTTGCTGACGCTTACATACGGCTCATTCCGCACTGTTCGCTATGCACGTGGCAGAGGTTATGAGGTCAGAGCATGAGTGATATAGCGTCTGTACAGCCTGTGTCCTCTGTGGTCAACAGTAGGGCGCCGTCGACAGCATGAAGGTAGTGTTGCAAGGGGAAATATGTTTAGAATGTGAGGTCTGACAATATGCTCCGGCCAGTCATTGTGACTCGGTAACAACATATTGTGAAGAAGCGAATCTACTCGCCCTCGCGATATTACGGGCCGCGACTGCAAACTATATATATATATATATATATATATATATATATATATATATATATATATATATGTTTTCATCGATGACACAATAAATGGCCTCCTGCTGATCGAATTTGCGATCCTTGGGCGATGGGAAATGTGTTACTGCGCCCCCTATCTAGATGACTAAGTGATCCCAGATAAAAAGAAGATACAAAGAAGAACATGTATTGTCTTCCTATTGTTGCGAGGCTCCTAGTGATGTGAGAGAGGAGCGGGGCTGCTTTCGTACTCGTACATCGTCAGACATTAAGTTTCTGTATCGTCTGCCAATGTAAGACAAACACGATCCAGTCACATTAATGTGACCGCCGCCTGTGCTCGATGTCAACGTGCCAGAACTACTCGCACACGGCAGCTGACATTACTGGCAGTGGAGGGTATATGAAGCATGTCAGGGGGTCGCGGAAAACAGTGCAGTCGTTGTCGTAATGCGGAAACTAAGCGATTTATTTGACGTCCAAAAGGACATGATCATTACCTTTCCGGCCTAAACAACTGTCCACATGCCACCATGGTTAAAATATACCACGCATGGCAAAATGGCTCTATACAAAATCGTGACTGAGGCGACTGTGGTGCACTGTGGACCATAGATGGCAGGGGTGAACGATGACTACGGAGATGTGTACGGGTGAATAGATGTGCAACTGTTGAGCAACTGACTGCCCAGATGAAGAAGGGGCTACCAACAGTGTCTCCTCAACGACCGTTCAGCGAACGTTGCTGCGTATGGGCCTTTGCTGCAGGTGCCTGTTCCATGCTGACTGCTGCTGCTGACTGCTGTTCATCGGTGACGAAGGCTGAATTTTGCACTCCAGTACCGCAACTAGATGTCCACTAAAGGTGACAGGTGTCCTTTCAAATGAATCACGTTTTATGCTCTATCGGAGAGATAGCTTTTGGTGTGTGATGCGTTAAAAGCTTGAAAACAAACATCCTGCAACAATTGTCGGAGGTCATCTCGTCATTCTGGAAGGGATAATGAATCAATATAAGTATACATCTATCCTTGGGGACCATATGAATCCCTTTATGCAGTTTGTTTTTCCTCAACAGGGTGGATAATGCAAGTGTACGTACGTGATTCGAAGAGCATCTTGATTAGTTTACCATATTCCCTCGACACCAAACTTACTGAATTTAAACCGAATCGATAATCTGTGGGACCAAACGCGATCGGGCTTTTCGTGCCATGGGTCCTCAACGGAGAAACCAAACGCAGCTGGCCACGGTAGTGGAGGAGGAGATTAGTGTTTAACGTCCCGTCGACAACGAGGTCATTAGAGACGGAGCACAAGCTCGGATTAGGGAAGGATGGAGAAGGAAATCCGCCGTGCCCTTTCGAAGGAACCATCCGGGCATTTGCCTGAAGTGATCTAGGGAAATAACGGAAAACCTAAATCAGGATGGCCGGACGCGGGATTGAACCGTCGTCCTCCCGAATGCGAGTCCAGTGTGCTAACCACTGCGCCACCTCGCTCGGTAGGCCACGGTAGTGTAGTTGGCATGGCTCCACATCGCTGTCGTTACCTTCCAGAATCTCACGTCTCACAGCGGTCAGTGCTGCAAAAGTTGGTTAGTCATGCTTTTGACAGATGGTCACATTAATGTGACTGGACATTGAATAAGGAGATCGACGTCAACCCATGTAAACATCATTCACACGATAACACCTTCACCATCTGCCATAATGGCGCATTGTCAGTAAACAGGAGATATTGCCTCTCATTGCTTTCGATGTACTAATATTCTCTCATCAGTGTAGACCAGCGTAACCAGCGGCTCGTCAGTACCATAGATTAGTAACAGCTACGTAGGGAGCATTCAGATGTGCAGAACGGAAGTTCTGGCACCAGTATACACTAGTTCCGCGCGACTGTGGTGGAACATAGGGTTTCCGCATGAGCGCTCTGTAGATTCTGATTGTCATTACATCTGTTCAAAGGCACAGTAGATTTTGTACAAGCGTTTCGTAGCCATCTTTGCAATTTGCATTCAATATCTGGAATGAACTTGGCTTCTAGTCTCAAGACATAAACAATAGGGCATATCGCTTGTTTGCAAGTGTCATAGTTCATAGGCTATTATCTGTTACGCACGGCTGACGCGAGCGTATTGTAGCACTTCTACCTTTTTGGTACTATTATGCAGCACTAATGTGAAATATTTTACTTAATTTATGTGTAAACTTTTTCCGCTGTCATTGTGATTTCTTCCTACTGAATGGAACTCAGAGCATTAAGATACGGGTATAGCTGCAATTCAAATGTGCCTGAGGACATTATACCGAAAACTAAAAATATAATGACTGCACAACAAAGATTTGCATCAAATCGGTGAAAGAAAAATGGTTGATGATTGTAAATAAAACAAAGAATAAAGATCATGTGTTTCGTATGCCGCCACTGAGACTTACTAAGCTAGCAATGAATTATAAAGCATGGGGCACGACAAGTGTTAGAAGACCTAGGAAGAGATTCTGAGACCGGTACAGGCCCTAGGCCTAACCCTGGAGTGGTAGAAGAAGAGAAAAAAGGAGAAGATATTAAGCTTGTTTATCTGATTCATCACGTTATTCAATCGCTCGACTGCCCATGAGGTTAACGCTAAACCCGTAGAATACGTGTAGTACTGTCATTAAAATCAAAACTTTGTATTATAAGGGAGAAAGAATGGAAAGGATGTCAGCGGTGGAACCCATCAGTTGCCTTTTTCTCTACATACTGTGTTGAAGTCCGCAACTTTCCGCTTGTTTCTTCCATTTTGTTCAGTCTGTGAATGGTGCATCAGATCAGTTTATATTTTATTGTGGACCCCTAACGTCTTTCATTCATCAGATATTGAGTGCTGTTTCAACATAGATCGTCAACGTGTACTTGCACTGCGACGTGTTTTGTGATCTGCCTGGATACGGCGAATCTGCTACTGTCGCGCCTTCTCATTAAGTTTTTCTGAAAGAGTGAGGGGCTGGCGGAGGCGGGCACGGTGGCACGCCAGTGACTTATTGCAGCTGCGCTGTCTGGAAGTATCTTGGTAGATGGGTGTGCCATTGGAAGTGCGCGATTCTGGGCTCGCTACGTTAGCTGGATTTGTGAGTCCTCTGCCTTGCCCCATTCTACGGCAGCGTACTCCAGGGCCGATCGGAGTAGCGACTTGTAAAAGGTCCACATATCAACAATTAGAAATGAAGGTCAAGCTTAGAGTCTGAATGCGAAGTGAGAGTGGAGCTTTTTCAAAAGAACTATCCTAAGCATTTTTCTGTTGTTATATTGTCTTTTAGGGAAGCTAGAGAAACTCTACTTCCGAATGACCGAGCAAAGCTGTACTTGGCAACGTGGCAAAGTGGTAATACACTGGTCTCTTATTCAGCAGGACGGTGGTTCAAATCGGCGTCGGGCGATCCATATTAAGGTTCTCCGTAATTTCCCTGAATCGCTTCAGCAACATTTCCTAGTCCTGTTCTGTCTCTGACAACATTCTCGCCGTGAGTACGTTAAACCCTAATCGTCCTCCCACTTCCGCTGCCCAGAGTTGCGAACCATAGTTTTTTCCAATACAAATCTATACCATGTTAATTGTATGTTACTTCAAGTCATATGAGTCGTAAGAGCGTGTATGTCCGTCAATTATTTTAGTGGTGTGCAGTTGCAATTCGATGATATGAGCTCACAGACGATACTTGGTGGTAGTAAAGTTTCTTTTTCAGTCTGGCGTGAGAGACGGAAGATGCATTTATAGTAAAGACGAAGAGTTCGTGTGAGCAAGATCTCCAAGGTAGTAGGGACTCCGTAAGTGGGGTATTTTTTATCTATGTACGAACATAATAATGTATACTTCTCTGTCACTGACGTAGCACTTCATTTCTTGAGACAGTTTCACTGCACCATATCCCATATCCTCTTCGAGTATGTGTGTGTGTGTGTGTATGTGTGTGTGTGTGTGTGTGTGTGTGTGAGTGTGCGCGCGGAATATTTCTGTCGTTTGGGCACATTTAACACTGGAGATATGATCGCTAACAACGAGCGCCTATTGCCGTTTAAGATACCGCCGTTATTCCAAATGACCCCTTCTTCGCCCTCATATTATCCTGCAATGAACCGAGAGGTGGGAGTACGACCGAGTGGAGAACGTTTATGACGTTCTTAGCTCCTGCAATAGCATATGTGGCGTTTCACGTCGGTTATGGCACAATTGTTTAAGAGGTGAGTGTGATTATAAACTCCACCAGCTGCGAAACTATCTGTTTTGTACGTGAGTGATTTCTAAAATTGCTTTCTTCCTGAAAATAATGCTATCTGCACAGGCAGATATTTAACAAGTAAAGCTATTATTCCTCCGTCCCGTCGACAATAGACGGACGTGGGTCTGGTGATAAAACACTTGATGCTTGTACAGCACGAGCAGAGTACAGTTCGCCAACCTTATTTAGTATATACATCTACATTTACACTCTGCAACCCAGCGTGAGGTGCATGGTAGAGGGCACATCGCAATAAACCGGTTATTATTGTTTCTCCCGGTTCCATTTACATATGTGGCGCCGGAAGAGTGATTGTTTGGATGCCTCTGTGTGTGCGGTAATTATTCTAATGACCCCTATGTGAGCGATACGTAGGGGATTGTAGTATATTCGTAGAGCCACCATTTAAAGCTGGTTCGGAATAGTTTACATTCTATCTTAACAGTTCAGTTCCTTCGGTATCTCTGACGCTCTCCCACGGATTCCTTCGCTGTATACGTTCAATACTCCCTGTTAGTCCTATTTGGTACGCGTACCACACACTTGAGCAGTATTCTAGGGTGGATCGCCCAAGTGATCTGTAAGCAATCTCCTTTGCACACTGATTGTACTTCCCCAGTATTCTAACAATAAACCGAAGTCTGCCATCTGCTTTACCCACGACTGAGCCTATGTAATCACTCCAGTTCATGTCCATACAGAGTATTACACGCAGGTACTTGTATAAGTTGGCCAATCCAAATGTGACTGATTGATATTATAATCATAAGATACTACATTTTTTGTTTTTTGTTTTGTGAAGTGCACAATTAATCTTATCACGAACTGACTGAATATTTATGCAGCTTGTTTCAGATAGTATTTCATTATAGATAACTCATTCATATGCAAAAATCCGCAAAAAGCCTGATGTTACTATTAACATTCGCTGCACAATCATTAATATAGAACATGAACAGCCAAGTTCCCAACAAACTTCCCTGAGGTACACCTGGAGTTACTTCTACATCTGACGATGACTCTTCGTCCAAGGTAACATGCTGTGTCATCCCTACCAAAATGTCCTCAATATAGTCGTAAACTTCATTTGACACCTCATATGATCGAACTTGTGACAATAAGTGTGTATGTGGTACTGAGTTAAACGCTTCCCAGAAATCAAGAGATACTGCATCTGCCTGACTGCTTTGATCTTTAAGGCGAATAATGTTTTTAACAAGTCACAGCGAATACTTGTTCCTGTCATTTCCAAACGGGGCTACAGCTCTGTTTACAATGACACCATTGTCAAAGGTAAATTATTTATAAAGTTCATTTCACTTAATGCTCACTAACTAGCTACATTAGTTTTGACCGACGATTCGTTATCGACAGTCCTTAAATCGATTTGTTATCGACAGTCCTTAAATATGACCAATGCCTGCGCAAAACATGCTAGGAGGCAACATTTTCGTAAGACTCTTACCGGAGCTGTGCTCACGGTTACCATGGTTTAGAAATATGAAACGTTCCTTTCGTGGCTTAACTAGATTTTAATGTCCTTACGAAATTGAAAATAGTTATCGAAAGGAGACACTTCAAGAATTTTGTGACACTGACTTTCTTTGATTAATAGAATGGTAAAATCATTTAAATACAGTGTTTTAATTTTAATATTTTCTGTTAAGTTAGTCTCCTTTGTTGAATACTATCAGTTTTTGATTCTATAGTTCGAACTCCAATGTTGGTCGCCAATTCTCTCCATGGCTCTTGATTGCATGTGTTACCTGGTGTTACCACACATCTGTAAAAATACTTTCCAAACAAGGTTGTCGGATTTCGTTGGAAAATGCAGGTTCAATTAAAAAAATAGAATGTGTAAAGAAAAGCGTCGAAGGCGCCTAACCGTTTGCTTCATCAAATGTACCGTCTGTAACTCAGTTTCTCCTTCTCATCAAACTCCACTTGGCGGACACTGAAGAGAGGGGTTATGCATCACGGAGAAGTTTACTGTTGAAAGCTGGAGAGATTATGTTCCAAGAAGAGTCTTTAGGGGAATCTAGTAAGACAATGATCATGTATGTAAAAAAAGCGATCATTAAGAATTAGTTGTATTCAGGAGGACAATGATTCAGACCCGCGTCCAGCCATCCTGATTTATGTTTTCCGTGATATCCCTAAATCACTTCAGGAAAATCCCTCCTTCCCCAACCCGATGGGACCGATGACCTCGATGTTTGGTGTCCCCCCCCCCCGCAGATCAACCAACCAACAACCAACCAAAAGGTAATGCATGATACTTATGCAACACGCCAAACGGACAGGTAACGTGGGTACGACCTAAACTGATCCAAGGTAGTAGGAAATCTACCGTCGTCTACACTTACTTATGGTAGTCCATGACAGCCTACGGTAGTTTTACAACTCTATGCCTTGTCCAACTCGAGCTAAAAATGCTACCTTTCTTCTAAACTTTTGGCCATCTGGAGATTTCACTTGCGTCATTTTCATTTCTGGCCGAGTCCTGCATAAGCCGTGAATTTGGAAAGAATTAGTGATGACGAATAGGAGCAGTACCCTCATGAGTCTCTGTAAGGCGAATAGTAGCGATTCACTTAACAAGCTACAGTGAGCCGAAGACGAAGCTCAACGCACAAGGTTCAATGCTAAGCGAATCGCTTCAGCTCCCTGCATCTGGATGCACAGCCTCCCATGTGAAAGAGTCCTGAAGTATATTACTGAGACGGAAAATATTGACGTTGACATCGTAGCTCGCTTTGTCACGTAAACAACAAGCTGCCAGTCTGCATCTGCAACAAAATGGTTCAAATGGCTCTGAGCACTATGCGACTTAACTTCTGAGGTCATCAGTCGCCTAGAACTTAGAACTAATTAAATCTAACTAACCTAAGGACATCACACACATCCATGCCCGAGGCAGGATTCGAACCTGCGATTGTAGCGTTCGCTGTGAGCACTACATATTCTGAAACTTCGGGCGAGATTAGAACTGTATGCTGGACCTAGAATCGAATTCGTGTTCTTTACCTTTCACGGACAAGTGCTCTATCGACTGAGCTACCCAAGTACGACTGACGATCCGTCCTCACTGCTGTACTTTCGCCAGTATCTTGTCTCCTAACTTCCAGACTTCGCAGAAATTCTCCTACGAAACCTTAAACACTGGAAGAAAGGATATTACGGAGACATCGGTTAGCCACAGCCTGGGCCATGTTTTCAGAAATAGATTTGACTCTGCAGCTGCGGGATGTCACGACTTAACCAGGATGTAATTTAGGCAATCGTTGGGTCTTCCACAAGAGCCTGGATCATGAAACAATTTCGCAACAGTGTCAGTGACCTCTTTGCACATGTCATGAAGTCTGTAAGGTAGAAGATGAGGTACAGACGGAAGTAAAGGTCTGAGGGTGGTTCATAAGTCGTGCTTGGGTAGTTCAGACGACAGAGCACTTGCCCGCGGAAGGCAAAGGTCTCGATTTCGAGTCCCGTCCGGCACACAATTTTAATCTGCCAGAAAGCTTCACACCATAGCACACTCCGCTGCAGAGTGAAAATTTCATTCTGGTAACATCCCCCAGGCTGTGGGAAAGCCATGTCTCCGCAATGTCCGTTCTTCCAGGAGTGCTAGTTCAGCGAGTTTCGCAGGAGAGCTTCCATGAAGTTTGGAAGGCAGGAGACGAGGTATTGGTGGAAGTGAAGCTGTGAGTTAGTTAGTTAGCTAGTTAGTTACGCGTTCCATTGGTCAATAGCACGGAAAACCGTTATTATGTGGAACGTGTCAAATGCACAACAAATGCGCGCAGGAAAGAAGTTTTTTGTTTACATTATAGTATTATACTTAAATATTTCTATTATCTATCCCATTCTCTTAAATGTCAAAAAATGCATATATTATATCTCCCGATTTATTTACTCATATTCAAGAATTCATATATAGTATAGGAGTTGTGAAGGAGGTATGATTTCAGTTTGTTTTTGAAACTATTACTACTGTCTGTCAGACATTTTATTTCGTCTGGTAATTTATCAAAAAGTTTTATAGCAACATATTTTACCCCTTTCTGTGCCAAAGACAGGTTAAGTAAAGGATAGTGTAGGTCTTTCTTTTTATTGGTATTGTAATCATGAATGTCGCTGTTGATTTTAAACTGGTCCACGTTGTAAACTGGTTCATGTTATTGAGAAAAAATTTCATTACTGAGTAAATGTGCTGTGAAGCAGTTGTAAGAATTCCTAACCTTTTAAAGAGATGCCTACAAGATGTGCGACTATGAACCCCACACATTATTCTAACTACTTTCATTTGAGCAGTGAATACCTTTTGCCTAAGTGTTGAGTTGCCCGAGAATATTGTTCTGTGTGACATCAGAGAGTGGAAGTATGCAAAGTATGTTAGCTTACTAATTGCTACATCTTCAAAATTGGCAATTATTCTGATTGCAAAAGTTGATGAACCTAGTCACTTTAGGAGATCCAAAATATGAATTTTCCAATTAAGATTCTCGTCTATATGTACACCCAAAAACTTCGTATGTTCTACCCTGGCTACTGACTTCTTTTCATGTGTTACGTTTATTGAAGGAATTTTTGCAGCTGAAAATTGGATGTACTGGGTTTTTCAAAGTTCAGAGCATGCCCAATCGCAGAAAACCAATTAATATCTTTTCCAAAGACCTTATTTGTATCATTTTCTATTGGACTTTGTGGTGTGCGTACTGTAAAACCTTCAGTGCACACACCATCAGATTATTTGACTTGTCACTCTAATGAAGTAGCCGAGTGTCAGCGATATGTCTCGTGGTCTTATCGTGGCGTGTTTATCTTCTGCCGTTAGGTCAGATGATAGAAATGCCACTGGCATGCTTAGAGTAGCAGGCTGACGGTGACCAACTTTAAACAGAACTTAATTAATTTTCACACATATTTATTAAAATAATAACAAGCATAAAAATTACTTAACTCGGTTCTGGATGCCATTTACAATTGACATTCTGAAGTTCCTTTGGTATTGGTACGTTAATCTTATTCTCACATAATCTCTGATACTTGACAAAAGTGTCTATACATTTATCTTCATGGCTATGTACAGGAATATGGCAATCTTGTTAGGCGCAGACTGAAACTTGACTGTAGACTGGTACAGACAAACGTAGAACTCGTACAGACTAGTACAGACAAATTCAGACTGGTACAGACTGGTGCAGACAAATGCAGACTGACTAATCAGAGGTCTGTACACTCATTATAATACCTCGCACGTTCAGGTATCACTGCGCGAGTGTGATCTGTGAGGAGAAAAGGTTCTACGTTAGCAGCAATCTCATTGGCTGCATTACATATTAATACGCAGATCGGCGGAGGATGAATTTGGTCCGTATCTATGGCAGCGCCATCTCGTAGTGCGGAGACGGACGAGCGCTGCGCCTGCGCTGTTGTGCTTAGCGTGGCGCGCTCTAGTGGGAAAGTTCTGTACGCGCTGAGTACACAACAGACTTTCTTTTAGTGGATTAATAATTATGCTTGTATCATCAGCAAACAGTGTCAGTTCAGCATCTTGTTTCGCATATCTACATCTACATCTACATTTATACTCCGCAATGCACCCAATGGTGTGCGGCGGAGGGCACTTTACGTGCCACTGTCATTACCTCCCTTTGTGTTCCAGTCGCGTATGGTTCGCGGGAAGAACGACTATCTGAAAGCCTCCATGCGCGCTCGAATCTCTCTAATTTTACATTTGTGATCTCCTTGGGAGGTATAAGTAGGGGGAGGCAATATATTCGATACCTCATCCAGAAACGCACCCTCTCAAAACCTGGCGAGCAAGCTACACTGCGATGCAGAGCGCCTCTCTTGCAGAGTCTGCCACTTGAGTTTGCTAAACATCTCTGTAACGCTATCACACTTACCAAATAACCCTGTGACGAAACGCGCCGCTCTTCTTTGGATCTTCTCTATCTCCTCCGTCAACCCGATCTGGTACGGATCCCACACTGATGAGCAATACCCAAGTATAGGTCGAACGAGTGTTTTGTAAGCCACCTCCTTTGTTGATGGACTTCATTTTCTAAGGACTCTCCCAATGAATCTCAACCTGGCACCCGCCTTACCAACAATTAATTTTATATGCTCATTCCACTTCAAATCGTTCCACATGCATACTCCCAGATATTTTACAGAAGTAACTGCTACCAGTGTTTGTTCCGCTATCATATAGTCATACAATAAAGGATCCTTCTTTCTATGTATTCGCAATACATTACATTTGTCTATGTTAAGGGTCAGTTGCCACTCCCTGCACCAAGTGCCTATCCGTTGCAGATCTTCCTGCATTTCGCTACAATTTTCTAATGCTGCAACTTCTCTGTATACTACAGCATCATCCGCGAAAAGCCGCATGGAACTTCCGACACTATCTACTAGGTCATTTATATATATTGTGAAAAGCAATGGTCCCATAACACTCCCCTGTAGCACGGCAGAGGTTACTTTAACGTCTGTAGACGTCCCTCCTTTGATAACAACATGCTGTGTTCTGTTTGCTAAAAACTCTTCAATCCAGCCACACAGCTGGTCTGATATTCCGTAGGCTCTTACTTTGTTTATCAGGCGACAGTTCGGAACTGTATCGAACGCCTTCCGGAAGTCAAGGAAAATAGCATCTACCTGGGAGCCTGTATCTAATATTTTCTGGGTCTCATGAACAAATAAGAAGGGAGGTCATTCACATATATCAAGAACAGGAGAGGACCCATCATCGAACCTTGTGGAGGGCAGGGCGTGAGTCGTGCTTGAGTAGCTCAGTCGGTGGAGGACTTGCTCACACGGTTTCAATTTGCCAAGAGGTTTCGTATCAGCGCACACTCTACTGTAAAGTGAAAGTCTCTTTCTACTCCAAAATGGGCGAAACATGACGCAGCCTGAGGCGCGCCCCCTCGCTTAAACGGTCCCTCGGGCGCGGAGGCAGGGAGGCCGGACGCGCATCTGGCATTCAGCGTGCGGCCCCGGGCTGTCGTGGGCAGCGGCGGTTAATATTTCGGCCGGTAATGGGAGGCGTGAGAGCGACGCCGTAAGCAGGGCATAGCGATGCGTGCGAGCGTCACCAGTGAGCGGCCGTAATGGCGGCTCATTACCATGGCGGGGCACTCAATCAGCGCTAACCGGCCGACAGCGCCTCGGCTCGCGCCGTTTGACACCTGCGCCGCGAACACCGGCCGCCGGATCAAGGCCGCTCGCTCGCATTCCTGCTGCGACCGCAGCCGCCGCTCCACTCCTGCGACACCTACACTTCTGCACAGGCACTGTGTGGCCAGGTCCAGTGTTCGATTCTCCCCAGATACATCGGGTGGTTATCATTAAACTGATGTGGAGGAGGACGAGGAGATTAGTGTTCAACGTCCCGGCGACAACGATGTCATTAGAGACGGAGCACGAAGTCAGATCAGTGAAGGATGGAGAAGAAAAAGGGGCCGTCCCCTGTCGAAGGAACCATGCCGCATTTACCTTAGGCGATTTAGGGAAATCACGGTAAACCTATACTTGAGTATTGCTCATCAGTGTGGGATCCGTACCAGGTCGGGTTGACAGAGGAGATAGAGAAGATCCAAAGAAGAGCGGCGCGTTTCGTCACAGGGTTTTTTGGTAAGCGTGATGGCGTTACGGAGATGTTTAGCAAACTCAAGTGGCAGACTATGCAAGAGAGGCGCTCTGCATCGCGGTGTAGCTTGCTCTCAAGGTTTCGAGAGGGTGCGTTTCTGGATGAGGTATCGAATATATTGCTTCCCCCTACTTATACCTCCCGAGGAGATCACGAATGTAAAAGCAGAGAGATTCGAGCGCGCACGGAGGCTTTCTGGCAGTCGTTCTTCCCGCGAACCATACGAAACTGGAAGAGGAGAGGGAGGTAATGACAGTCGCACGTAAAGTGCCCTGCGCCACACACCGTTTGGTGGCTTGCGGAGTATAAATGTAGATGTAGAAATCAGGATGACTGTACGGGGGTTTGAACCGTCGTCCTCCCGAATGCGAGTCCAGTGTACTAACTACTGCGCTACCCCGTGGGCTGTATACATCGCAGGAAGCTGATACATCGCAGGAAGCTGAAACATCGCAGGTCCGTTCATTAATCGGTGCGTTCGCGGCGGATGGTGAAAAAAAAATCATAGTTCCACTTCCTGCCATCAGGCGAAAATATGGCGCTGTTAGTAGTCAGAATGTGGTGTCGGCGCAGGAAAAGGGATGGAATCGTTAAACACACTACAATGGTGATTTTGGCACGTTTGTTAGGATGTAGTCACAATGAATCGCTCAGCATCGGTCCTTAACATTCAAACAACAGTGCATCAAGTTATGTAAGAATCTTGGCTCAACAGTAAATCTCCTTCGCAAGATTGCTAGAAACAGCTGGGTGTGGACGGTAATACTCTACCCGCTGCTGCATTCGCTGTTGTGTATTCTGAAGGAGAATATAGCGCTCCTGTGTGGGAAACCAGTGCCCACACAAGAAAGAGTGATATGCAACTTGAAATGCGTGAAAGTTACCGCTGGTACTGTCAGATATATTCCCAGTCAGTGGCTGTCTCTCTTAGCTATTATTGCTCAACGGGATCTAAGGAGGAAAGCAGCTAAGACAAACGTGCCGAGTAAGATTGCTTCCATTAAGAACTTTCCCTTGTATGATGCCCTACAGAATCCAGCAACAATGTCTCAAATCACGCAGATCACTGTGGGTCGATGACCTCCAAAATGGCAACAATGCTGGGACGAACATCCATCCAACAACGCTCACCTGCTTCAATAGCCAACAAAGAGGGTGGTTAAACCATGAAGAAGCGGGGTTTCCGTCCACTTGCTGAGTGCGACTGTGGAGCGGAGGAGCAAACAATAGACCACAATGTTAAGGAATGCTATCTTCGAGCATGTGACGGTGATCTGAGGACTTACCATCGAGCCAATCAAACTGCTCTTGACTGGTTGTCACATTTGGACATTTCCGTTAGATTGTAGATACTTTTGTGTACTTGTAAAACCATACGATAAATAAGTAAATAAAAATATGTTACAACATGTATTCAGTATGGTCTCCCGATTCAGTAACATGTTGCATTCGTAACATGGCACAGTCGACAGTTTCTCGGAGCACATTCGGTGCAATCAGAGTCATATGTTGTCGTGCGCTGTCCTTCAGATCAGGATTAATCTCGATACGTCCCTGACAGACACGATCTCCCAGACATCCCAACAACCAGAAGTCACATGGATTTAGGTTGGGGATGTAGAATACCATACATCCTGAAATGCCCTAGAGATGATGCGGTCGTTACCGAAGGCTTCTCGAAGCATATCTTTCACATGGAATGCGACATGGAGTGTTGCCCCATCTTGCATGGAAATAGAGGCGTGCACACTGATGTGTTCTTTTAAAGTTGACCTATCGGCTAGAGGAGAGACAGTTACCAGTTTCCGTGACACGGCTCGGCCACAGACTGCAGAATTTCAGGCGTATGCTGTACCGTCGTCTGTAGCTGCTGTAACATCATCAACAACTGCCATGGGAATGGGCCGCCTTCCTCTCCCTGCTGCACCACCTAATTCACCTTCCACTTCACATTCTTTAGTCCACTTATTGGCATACGGCCATGTCGTAGCTGTCTGTGTCGGCGGTATTCCCTCAATGCACTGCTGCTATTGTTGCCGTTCTAATAAAACAACTTTACTACAGTGCAGGGTCTTACATCTCAACAGCAGTTTTCATTTCGTACAGAAAACTTCAACCAACAGTCACCTCACCAAAGTATCAACACCCGGCGCCGAGTGAGGAACAGCATACTTACATCAAAACTGGAAACATTTCACATTCTGATTCCTTACAGCGGAACAATTTCCTCTAGTGGCATAAAGTGGAACTACCATTTATCAAGCTCGTTCCACGAGTGCACGGTTTAATAAACATATATATGACGTTTCAGCGTCCTGCGATCTATACAGCTCGCACTACAGCACTCGGAACACCTTCAGTTTAATAATAACCACCCGGTATAAGGAACATTCAGTAATTACAGAGACAAATTGAAGCAGAAATGAGAGAGTTTGTACGAGTAATTTTGTACTATCATGAACTTAAGTTGATGTCACTGGGATGAGATCAGCGCAGCTGGCGGATGAAATTTTTTTTCTTTATAATGTCAATATTAGATTTAAAGATGGTGTGCCTGCTTGAAATCTCCGTATTAGTTGAACAACTTTCAATGTTCCTTTTCTTGCTTTCTGAATGTGAAAAAGAGGTTAAAAATCTTTTCTTGAATGATTTTACAACATGGTGATATCTGTATGAATCGCGGAAATTTTTTTTATAATTTGGGAGGACAGTCCAAAAAATGGTCTAACACCAGCGACTGGTGAGCAACATCCTGGCCAGCTAGTTGAAGTCCAAATTCCTTCGCTTGAAACCCTCATTGAAGACATTATTCGTGAAGACGGACGTGCTACAGTTGAACATACAGCGAAAACAGTTGCAATAAGTATTGGCTTAGTTTATAACATTATCAGTAACAAGTTCAAGTACAGAAAAACAACTGCAAGGTGGGTCCCGAAAGAGTTAACGCGACAGCACAAGGAAACAAGTCTCAAAGTGTGTTCAGACTTGGAAGAACGCTATGAACTATCTCTCTATTCACATGAAGTGTTGAGTGCTATTGACTATTTCTGGATTTCCGGAAGGCTTTTGACACTGTACCACACAAGCGGCTCGTAGTGAAATTGCGTGCTTATGGAATACGTAGTAACTGACGGAAAGTCATCGAGTAAAACAGAAGTGATTTCTGGCGTTCCCCAAGGTAGTGTTACGGCCCTTTGCTGTTCCTTATCTATATAAACGATTTGGGAGGCAATCTGAGCAGCCGTCTTCGGTTGTTTGCAGATAACACTGTCGTTTATCGACTAATAAAGTCATCAGAAGATAAAAACAAACTGCAAAACGATTTAGAAAAGATATCTGAACGGTGCGAAAAGTGGCAGTTGACTCTAAATAACGAAAAGTGTGAGGTCATCCATATGTGTGCTAAAAGGAACTCGTTAAACTTCGGTTACGATAATTCAGTCTAATCTAAAAGCCGTAAATTCAACTAAATACCTAGATATTACAATTACGAACAACTTCATTTGGAAGGAACACACAGAAAATGTCGAGGGGAAGGCTGACCAAAGACTGCGTCTTATTGTCAGGACACTTAGAAAATGTAACAGACTTACTAAGGACACTGCATACACTACACTTGTCTGTCCTCTTTTAGAATACTGCTGCGCGGTGTGGGATCCTTGCCAGGAAGGACTGACGGAGTACATCGAAAAGTTCAAAGAAAGGCAGCACGTTTTGTAATATCGCGAAATATGGGAGAGAGTGTCACAGAAATGATACACGATTTGGGCTGGACATCATTAAAAGAAAGGCATTTTTCGTTGCGACGAAATCTTCTCACGAAATTCCAATCACCAACTTTCTCCTCCGAAAGCGAAAATATTTTGTTGACACCGACATACATACGGAAGAACGATCACCAAGATAAAATAAGGGAAATCAGAGCTCGTACGGAAAGATATAGGTGCTCATTCTTTTCGTGCACTATACGAGATTGGAATAATGGAGAATTGTGAAGGTGGTTCGATGAACCCTCTGCCAGGCACTTAAATGTGATTTGCAGAGTATCCATGTAGATGTAGAAGGGAAAGGTGATCCTTTTATAAATAATATTTCAACGTAAAGGGAAGGTGAACCTTTTCTAAATAATACTGTAACGTGTGATTAAACTTGGGTTTTCCATTTTGAATCAGAGTCGAAAAGATAAAGCATGCAATGGAATCATCCAGTTAGACCGTCCAAAAGAAATTCAGAACTCATTCATCTGTGGGAAAAGTCATGTTAATCGTCTTTTGGGATATCCAAGGCGCCGTGTTTTGTGATTATTTGGAAGATCAGCGTACAATAGACAATGCCGACTACTCAGACAATTTGATAAAGAAAGTGAAGCCATCAATGAGAGAAAAACGTCGCGGATCTGAAAGAAACGGCGTGTTATTGCTACACGACATTGCTCAGCCTCACGCCGCCAAGCTGCCTGAAGAAACATTTAAGAAACTAGATTGAGAAATACTACCTCATCTCCCATACAGTCCAGATTTGTCTCCTTAGGATTTTCATTTGTTCGGCTCATTCAAAGAGACATTACTTAGAAAAGTTCAGCAACAACGAGAAGGTCAAGAAATGGGTGGAATAGTGGCTCAAACTACATCTTTGCAGCAGGTGAAAAAAAGCTACTTCTTCGTTGGGCCAAGTGTATAAATATTGGTGGACATTGACACGTAATTAAAGTCTCATTTTGTAAAAACATTCAGCACTGTTTCTACGTCAATTTATGTTTTCAATTATTGAACGTCGTTCGTAATTTAGATTCATCGCTGCTTATGGGTACTTGTTAAACTGCTTCTTCTTCTGCTGTGAAACTACAGCCCTTGATGGATCTTGGCTTCTTCAACAATCTGCCTCCATATATTCATGTTCTCTGCTTTTCTCTCCCATCCTCGAATCATATTGGTAAGGCCAGTCAACACCTTGTCCAGCCCTCCAGCTCTTAGTCGGCGCTTCCTTCTGGTGTAAAGCAGTTTGCCGTTCATTACTCGTCTGAGCAGCTTCTCATCTGCATCCTCTCCATATGTTGCAATCAGCATATTCTTTAAGATATGACAGATTTTATTACATACATTCCTTCCTTCTATAACGTGTTGTATTTCATGGCTTTACCTTATTCTAAAACCTCAGCCTCTCTAACAGGCTCACATATTATTTTCAGGATTTTTCTTTTAGATGATCTTAGGTTTTTATACCCACACTTATCATCGTTCATGTTTCTGACCCATATGTAACAAGTCGTCGTATAGAGAATAGTTTACTCTTAACTTTGTTGTTCTTATAATTAGGGGATGTACACCATACCTCACCCTGAAATTTCTGCCACTTGCTCCTATAGAAATGATCGCAGTTTTGACAATTGATCTTATATAGTCAAGAATTTACTAGTTTTTCTATTTTGTTTGGTTATCTGCAGTGACAGTTATTTTTTATACAGAAATTAATGTCTGTTTTATATTGCTTGAAAATATTGGTTGAGTGTACCTTATTCTTGCCGTCAGTGTTGTGTTATGCCGTTCCCTGTGTGTCGGTCTTATCACAATTAATCTGGTTGCGTGTAATGTGTGTATCCATTATTTTGGGCAATTTGTTTGCTAGCGTTTGTTTCCCTATATTTTGAAACATAACTACACTTTGATCATTCTGTGTATTGTGTATCTGAACAGTCAGCTTGGTGTGTTATGTGTGATAATGTGAGTGTTGGTTAGTTTCCTGCATGTATCTCTAGTGCTGACACTGAGACTGAGGAAGCTTTTTGTTTGATTGTGTACACGTTCTAAAAGCAGTCCAGTAATTTTTAGTTCAAATAATCCTGTGAGGTGTCAGTATTTGAAAACCGTCTACTGCTTTTTCTCATACTATTTAATATGTCGTTAGCTTGGTAGACCCACTTTTTGCTATATAACCATGTAAGTGGACTCGAAAAGGGAAGCTAATAATTTACTTAATACTTATGTGTCACTATAGTCTACCGTATATGCAATGCAATCCATTCCTGGTACCGTAATTTTTTACTAAACGCTGCATTTAGATTGCCAGCGGAAGGATGATGCATATATGGTACAGACATAGTGGATGAAATACGCATTAAGCAATTTTTTTTTGTAGCTTATGAAAAGCGTGAGCCATTGGTTACTTAAGGAATTTCGTAGGATATGGAAATATGTGATGAACTTGAACATTTAAAAGTCGATTATAATCAAAATTATTAGAATAATCTTAATACCCACATCAGACATATTTGAATCAATATTGAAAGTAAAATGATTCGTTAACATATGTGACACTTAGACTCTGCCAAGCCTCAGTGGGAGCGCTGGCACACATGACTTGATAGGGTGTTGATATGAACACATGGAAATTTAATGAAAGGGAGAATAAGTCTGTGTTATACACACGTAATCCAACACACCAAATAAGATCAGAGGATCTAAGTACTATAGCTGAGTGGTCAGCACTACAAAATTCCATTCCAGGGGCCGGATGTTGTGCTGTCTTCATCACTTCGTCCTCATGACACTCAAGTCGACGAGGTGGTGTCAACCAAAAAGACTTGCATCAGGCGACTGGTCCACCCGACGGCAGGCCCTCGTCACACATTTCATTTCATTTGATTAGCCTCCTGCCGTACGAACAGGGGTTGTTCTCTGTCGTATACTTTCGTCTGTTCATTAGTGCTGCCTACGACAACGAAATAGTCACTTTTATTACACATAGCAACGTTGTGGTACGAAAGATCAAATACAAATACACGACAAACAATTGCAGAACCTGCGATAAAATTAGTAGAAGCGCACATGAGAACCCTAGATAAATCGCTGAAGGGGATTCCACAACTAAACAGTTACAAACTTTACGTAACGCGAGTGTGACGCTGAAATTCATCACTCAAGATCATCGACTTACTTATACTCTGAAAATTTAATTTAAAACACTCGGCCCAACAAAAAGTAATGCTCGTCAGTTAAGTGGTATGAATTTTTAGATACACGTGAAGGAATTCAAATTAACAGGCACAAGTGCTGAAATTCTATAATTCTCATATATTTTGAGGGTAAAATCCTGGTCTCAACACCTAACGGTTTTGTGATATACTGACGTGCGAAACATAATGACAAAAGCAACTTTCACAGGATTTGTCACAGCCGAACAGTGTAGAATATCATAACCTTTGCAAACTACAAATGCATTGCTGTATGCTGCGATGCTGCGTAATCTACACTGCAATGGTCATCGTTAGATAAAAAAAAAAGAAAAGAAATGAGGAACTAGCCCTAGATTTGCATATTTGGATGGCAGAAACGGTTTAGAACAACTGTCAGACTGACTGGTGTACCAGACAAGCAGTAGTAAATTCAGTGCAAATCTCAGCCACGTACAGAGTCTAACTACAATTCCTTAATCAGTGCGACTTCAAAATATAAGTGACGTGTTTGCTATAAAATAAATTTTTTTCTAGTGCTAGTCAAGATTTTCTTTTTTAAGTACAGTGGGCAGTGGTCGGTGCTGACTGTGATTCACTACAATTGCCGTCTCTGAAAACAGGTTCTCGAAATTTATCTGACACGCCTTCACAAGAACTACTTTAACTTTCTGCCATTGAATCCTATTTAACTTCATAAAAAACACATGCAGGTTGCTTGTCGTAAAATACAAGAGTGATTATAAATCTATAGGATCTTATAATGGTAGCTGCTATAATAGTAGCATTATGGAACTAAAAAAAAAAGGAAAGCTTAGCACCTCTATCTGAGACTCCTGACCTTGGAAATGGTATGTGAAGCCCTTTCCTATCGAGTATGCTGCGCTTTGCTTTGCAGCTCAAAATTGTCTGTGGTAACTGAAATAGGTTTTGTTGTGTTTTAAATGAAGGGTTATTATATGCATTTCAGCCAGTTTGTAACAAGTGTGCGGTGGCAAAAGAAAGTGGTAGGATTGTCTGCAGCTTGCACTTGCTTACTGATATGGTGCTTTCTGATTTCCAATTTTTAATTCATATTGTACAACATGTGTGATGAAAAAGATGACTTTTAAGAGAATTAACATGGCACTGATCGAAGCCAGAATTTCTCTAATTGCTTGCAGTGTGTGGCCACGATGCCATCCAGACAGCCACTACATTCCAGCATTAGTTGCTTGTCATTTCATCGTAATAATATAGTTGTGCAGCAGAACAATATTACTGTATATGTTCAACTTTTTTAAAGTTCTACCAGGCGAGCTCAGAACAGGGAAGGCTCTATCTGGGCAAGTGTGCCAATTGTAATGTCAACAAGATGTACCACTGGTGTAACGGACGTCAGGACATGAAGTGAGTACAGCCACACAACCGCTGAGCGATGAAAGCAGAAACGCAAATGTTAGTTGGCTACATAACACTTCGTAACTTCATCACTACAGTACAACTGCAGAGCCAGATGTAGACAGAAAGATTTGAGCTTACAGACATAGAATAATTACTGAATTACTACAGCCAGGCAATGGGTGTTGACGGGACTGATAAATGATGACAAATGCATTCATACACCCAGAGACACTGTGTTATAAGTATATAGTGTTATAGTATATAGTAAGTAGTATATACACACTACTGGCCATTAAAACTGCTACATCAAAAATGGTTTAAATGGCTCTGAGCACTATGGGACTCAACTGCTGAGGTCATTAGTCCCCTAGAACTTAGAACTAGTTAAACCTAACTAACCTAAGGACATCACAAACACCCATGCCCGAGGCAGGATTCGAACCTGCGACCGTAGCGGTCTTGCGGTTTCAGACTGCAGCGCCTTTAACCGCACGGCCACTTCGGCCGGCTGCTACATCAAGAAGAAATGCAGATGATAAACGGATATTCATTGGACAAATATATTATACTAGACGTGACATGTGATTACATTTTCACGCAATTTGGGTGCATAGATCCTGAGAAATCAGTACCCAGAACAACCACCTCTGGCCGTAATAACGGCCTTGATACTCCTGGGCATTGAGTCAAACAGAGCTTGGACGGAGTGTAAAGGTACAGCTGCCCATGCAGCTTCATCACGATACCACACTTCATCAAGAGTAGTGGCTGGCGTATTGTGACGAGCCAGTTGCTCGGCCACCATTGGCCAGACGTTTTCAATTGGTGAGAGACCTGGAGATGTGCTGGCCAGGGCAGCAGTCGAACATTTTCTGTATACAGAAAGGCCCGTACAGGACCTGCAACATGCGGTCGTGCGTTATCCTGCTCAAATGTAGGGTTTCGCAGGGATCGAATGAAGGGTAGAGCCACGGGTCGTAACACATCTGAAATGTAACGTCGGCTGTTCAAAGTGCCGTCAATGCGAACAAGAGGTGACCGAGACGTGTAACCAGTGGCACCCCATACCATCACGCCGGGTGATACGCAAGTATGGCGATGACGAATACAAAATGGTTCAAATGGCTCTGAGCACTATGGGACTTAACTGCTGAGGTCATCAGTCCCCTAGAACTTAGAACTACTTAAACCTAACTAACTTAAGGACATCACACACATCCATGCCCAAGGCAGGATTCGAACTTGCGACCGTAGCGGTCGCGCGGTTCCAGACTGTAGCGCCTAGAACCGCTCGGCCACTATGGCCGGCCGATGACGGATACACGCTTCCAATGTGCGTTCACCGCGATGTCGTCAAACACGGATGCGACCATCATGACGTGTTGCCATTCGTGCACCCAGGTTCGTCGTTGATTACACCATCACAGTCGCTTCTGTCTGTGATTCAGCGTCAAGGGTAACCGTAGCCATGGTCTCCGAGTTGATAGTCCATGCTGCTGCAAACGTTGTCGAACTGTTCGTGCAGATGGTTGTTGTCTTGCAAACGTCCCCATCTGTTGACTCAGGGATGGAGATGTTACAGCCATGCGGATAATATGCCTGTCATCTCGACTGCTAGTGATAGGAGGCCGTTGGGATCCAGCACGGCGTTCCGTATTACCCTCCTGAAGCCACCGATTCCATATTCTACTAACAGTCATTGGAACTCGACCAACGCGAGCAGCAATGTCGCGATACAATAAACCGCATTCGCGATAGGCTACAATCCGACCTTAATCAAAGTCGTAAACCTGATGGTACGCATTTCTCCTCCTTACACGAGGCATCACAACAACGTTTCACCAGGCAACGCCAGTTAACTGCTGTTTATGTATGAGAAATCGGTTGGAAACGTTCCTCATGTCAGTACCTTCTAGGTGTCACCACCGGCGCCAACCTTGTGTGAATGCTCTGAAAAGCCAATCATTTGCATATCACAGCATCTTCCTGTCGGTTAAATTTCGCGTCTGTAGCACCTCATCTTCTTGGTGTAGCAATTTTAATGGCCAGTAGTATATATAGTAAGTACAGTAAGTATATAGTGTTATAAGTCTTTAAATAATGAGGATTCTGGCGCTCAGAGACATATTCAGTCACGCTGTCGTTCTGTCTCTGTCGCTAGAACCAGAGAGAATGATGGCCTATAGAGTTTCAGTGAAACCACAGCAAGCTGATAGATGATGGTCTATGTGCTACCAGCTTCCTGACTTCAACAGTGATGTTCAGCCACTGATGTCTACTGGGACATAAGGAGAAGACTAAAGTGCAGTCAGGTCTCCTCCAATGAGATTCAGTTGCAGATGACATGCAAGCCGTCATTTCCACACCGACCAGGAGCAGCACGTTCGTGCAGATCCTCGGTGACTGCTGCAGACTCCATCTATCAATGATCGATATCTTCATTACAATTAACATCCTGCTGTACTCGTCTGAGTGTGAGGAGGACTGACTTCGAGACTACTGAGGTAGGAGTTTCACTGAAGAACGTCTGGGCAGGCGGTGCAAGCTCGGCCACCTGCTGCCACCAGTACAACGTGCAGCCATGGTTCACTGATCCACGGAGAGATGTCATGTCTTACTGACAAGGCGATAGTACTTTTTGCGGCACTCGCTTGCACCCCGCCACCGACCACTTACCTGAACTCAATTTATAACTCTGTAGACTTAATAAGAGAAATAAATGCTATTGATGGTATTACTGTGTCTCTGACGCCTCTGGGTGTAATCTAGACTACTGTATCTCACTCACAGTCAGTGCCTGACCTCCTGCTCACAACGCGACTCCAACTCCCCAGACGGAACGGTGTGTAAGGAAGTAGCTTATGTTGCGAACCCCTAAATGTGCGTGAATGTGAAATCTAACTGCATCTGAAATTAATCAAATACCGGGCACACTCTTGATATCCACTGCTGAGTTTAGCGTAAACAGTGGAATTGCTAGCGCTTTAATTTATTGGCCCTAGCAGTGAATTTGAAGATGGGGAATTGGCACAATATTAATGATTTAACAGAAATAGTTCAGGTGATAAAACTCACGATATAAGTAACAGTATGGTTTATTATAAAAGACACGTAAATAACAATGCAATAAAACGCAATTATGTGAGCAATAGCTGTACATTGATCTACATTACTATGAGAACAGATAATTAGAGTTCTGAGTTAGCAAAGTTGCTGGAAACCTTCTAGGTCACCGAGCTCATTCTTTGAAATAGATACAGTAACCAGTCTATGGCGATCATAGTGGCTTTTTACTTTTGAATACATTATGGGAGTGACAGTGATCAATGTGTTACAAATACGAGTATTTACTATTTAAAAACAGTCTTGATCACGATTTATTTATTAAGGTGACCGGTTTCGATCACTGCTGTGGTCATCTTCAGACCACTGAGTAGGAACCTTTTTGTGATGGAGAATCACTGACTGTGAAACCACAAGTCAGCATCCATCACCTGTCCGTGACTTCTGCCCTGGAACTCCTCCAGCTCCCGCATCTCTTCACCCTTCATCACCAGCTACCATACTGTTTTCAAGACTCGTCTCAGCAGCTTGTTCCTGTCTTCCCACCAACAAAATGCGAACAACAATCCTCTTAAGTGCTGCTACATCCCGTCAGTGGCGTAATATTTTCTCTTACAATATTTCGAGCACAGAAACAGCAAAACGTCAGTATTCAATGAATCGAATTTCTTCCCCTCTTTTCTAAAAGAGCTTCCCCGCCGAATGTTATGTCCTCAGAACGTCACTACTTACACTCCAATTGGTGCCCATTCAGCCAACAACTAGCCTGTCATTACAGGCCGTGTGAAATATTAAAAAGCTTGTTACTAGACTAGTAGCCAACTCTGCTCCAGCCTCTGTCCATTAAGGAGGTCAGTGCTGTTTTGTTTTTAGGAAAGCCCGGAGACGTTTATCTCTACATGTATATCAACAAGTTGCTAGGGTCTAGCATCCACTGATAGAGTTCTGTCTTCTGAATCAAAGACATTTATCTCGGCCATCCACAGATATGGACAATGGCCTGCCCGCCAGCTCTCCATATTGGAAAGCGACTTCCATTTTTTGGCAAGGATGGCCTCACTAAGAGTCACATGTCTCATGTTCACAAAGGAACAATTAAAGGTGAACAAAAATTTAAAGAGGTCAGCCACAGGTCTTGCTGCATTTCAGTGTTCATGTGCACTATCACAAGACTGAACAGAGGAGTGTGGTACAGAGCAGCACAAGTGTCAGAAATCACTCTGTCAGACTGGCAGTGCGATGGCTTTAAAGGCACTTATATGTTCCTGGCATGGGGTGGCGCACTTAATTTGCTTCCTTGTTCAGATGTGCTGCTGGCCACCTCGTGTGTTGTGAGAACCATTTCACACTGGCTATCTTAAGTCGGATAGCCACTGCGTTCAGCATGTGCTTTCGCGGACTAGAGGCTGACACACCTGAGACCTGCCAGGGTAGCCGAGAGCACTAATGTGCTGCTTCCTGGACTCGAGTAGGTGCACCAGACCTAGATCGAATCCGCCCGGCGGATTAACGATGAGGGCCGGTAAGCCGACCAGCCTGGATGTGGTTTTTAGGCGGTTTTCCACACCCTGCTAGGTAAATACTGGGCTGGTCCACATGTTCTGCATCAGTTACACGACTCACAGACATTTGAAAACGTTTGCACTATTTAATGACACACTGGATGCAGGCATCTGGGGTACACTACTTACGTCCCAGGGGTTCGGGATGGCGGCAGGAAGGGCAACTGGCCACCCTCTGGCACTAACACTGCCAAATCCGTAATAACAAGGCCGACCCCGTGTTGGAGCGGGACAAAGGCCCCAAGAAGGGAAGACAGAAAGGCTGACTCACCCGAATCAGTGTCGTGCTTTTGAAGGTTGTTGCCTACAGCCTACACTAATGGCTTTTGACCCTGCACAGAGGCTTTCGTCAGCACTTGGCTGGCGGGCTGGTAGGACTCCAGAGCGGTATTTGTTTCGATCAATAAACATTCTTGTCCCAATCTGTCCTTCAACATGCACACAATCGAAATTACTTATTTAAAAGTCTCGTATTTACGATAATCCACGTGTTTCTTTGTGTGACGTTCTTGAAAAGTAATCCTGGTAGAGCTCTCTAGTGTCAGCACAAACTTTTATAATCAGCTATGTTTTGTTGTTTTTTTTAAATTTCTCAATTCGTGTAGAACAATGCTAAAAAGTGATAATCCACTGAAACATGCCAATAATTGTTTTTAAAAAAACAAACTATCTTGCATTTCGAGCCATTTTATAGTGAGCATAGCGCTGATAGTCGCCAAATAAATATGCAGTTTTATCATACTTGGATTTTTTAATTTACCGCCGTTTTTACAGTTAGCTATAGCCACTGTAATGTCATAGTGGTGGACTCACCTTGAGCAGCCATGTTTTCATTGTGTCGTCATATTGGGCGATAATTTCATACTAATTGAGGTGAGGCTATCTTGGACAGATGAGGTTTGTTTAAAGAAGAATCACAAAATGATTGCACCTGGACTGGTTCTAGTCCATTACTAACAGCCATAGTATTTCCTTTATTTGCCTTTAAGGCGAAGGAATTAAGTTCTTTTCGCTTTCTATTTGCACATTTTTTAAATTTTTGTTTCATTAATGGAAGTGATAAAATGTGGTTGTGTTTTAATTATAGTCATGATGGCGTAAGAAGATCTGTGACAGCTCGCAGCGCTGTTACCAGCTTTCAGGTGTGAAGTGCTAACGGCAACAGGCGAAGACAACAGACGTCTACACAAAAATGACAACACTGAGTGTTGCTATGCAGACCATTACAAAACCGTGTTATGCTATTGGTTAAGGCAGACATGTGAAGCTGCCCCACCCAGCACACTGCGACTTTCAGGGATTGACTTAACTAAAGTTCCTTCTGAAATTCTTGTTTGATTTTATGTGTTGCAGTATCTGATTAGATATAGCATCTATTGCGTGGAGAGTGATAGCTACGACATCAGTATTGTAGAGTTTCTGTGTGCTTGTAAACGCACCTTGGGCTCAGACAGAGTGTCAGCCGAGTTCAAGTCAAAGAACTTGCACATACTTTCCTTATTTGTGACATTCATAGAAAAGCAGTTATGGTCTCAACTAAAAAACTTCAAATTTACGTAGAAATAACACCAATTAAAATACAAGTAAAATAATATATGTTGCTGTCTGACTTACTGCCACATTTAACAATAAACAAAGAAGACGTAACAAATGCCAGATTCACTCCTTGAGAGGCAATCGTTTTCTTATACTTTAAAATATACAGGTAACGTCATATTGGTAAACAATCTTTTAAAAATATTTACAAAGCACTAGGAGGGACATGATGTGTGCTGGGACTGTCAGAATTGATTTAACTTAAATATTTTATCTTTTGTACTAGTTTTCCTTTTATTTAATCACAGCGACGAAGTATGTGGTTCCTCTTCTTTACTGAAGAGTTCATAGACGGCGCCAAAAGTTAGCAACATGGATAGTTAGAGTGACTTGCCATTCCACTACAGATGTAGAGAATACTAATCTCTGTGTCAGTTCAAACAACTTTTCTAAAGGCGACGCTATAGTAACTAGGGAGGTCAAAGGGGGAACTGTTGTGATTTCTGCAAAAAGTGTCTATATTGCTAAAACTCTAAAAATTTTTGAAGATAATAATATTAAGAAAATCGATAAGGAAGTAACGTCCAAAGCGCAGAAGCAATTACTTGATCAGCTAAGAACCACCAGTGAGATAGTATCACCAAGAGAGCGGCAAAGGCTAAAAGTTATGAATCCCTTTGTAGGGAAGCAGCCCCAGTTCTCTCCAGACTCTGATTAGCGCACCACCTGTGCCGGGAGTCGCGTCGCATCGGTATCGTTGATATAAACGGACTCGGATGCAGTAATAAGTTACTCGGGATACGCGTAACCATGAAATCGTTTTCGAATGAAGTGTTAATTTTGGGATACCGCATTAGACGCACGACGCGACTCCTGGCACAGGTGGTGCACTAATCTGCATCTGGAGAGACACTATCTTTAGTTTGCGTATGTCGTATCTTCACGTGCCGCTGCAGGACAGACATTCTACCATTATTAGCGTGGCGTTTGATGAACATTATCATCAAATTATGGCGAGCATTCACTTAAACATTTAATTTGAACAGTTATAGTTGCATCAGCGCATTAGAATCTGAACTGCTCTGGTAGTTGGATTGTGTGGATTCTTTTTGGTCTGTGACTTTCAGAATATAGTGAACATTTTACAGAGAATGGTTTTTGATTATGAATCCCAGACAATCTCCTAATTCCTCAGAGCTATAAGCTGTAGCTATAAATGTATTTCTCAGATGAAGTGGGCACTAGGAATTCTAATTACAGGCTTCACGTTTTGCTAATCACTTTCTGGTTGCCAATATTGTAGTGAGAGAGCCAGTGTTGAGAACGGCAAACAACAGCATTAAATAAATAATAGGAACATTAACAATTATACCACCCGCTGCCCGGCGCGTTGAACTGCAGTTGGCACCCCCTGACACTCACACTTAGGGCACAAATAAAAGTACACAAAGATGCCTATCCAACACTTCTGGCAGTGGATGGTATCTTGAAAATGCCTGCAGTTTCTTAAACCCCATTATAAATTCTACAACCAATTTTCTATTATTATATTTTCTAGCTTGTCAATAAAATTAGAAATACAACAATAACTGACTAAATGAAGTTTATTTCTCTGGATATCGTCAACTTACACACAAACATACCTATTGACAAGACCGTGCAGTAATTCAGCGTAGTTTTAAGAAATGAAACAAGCTTTCTAAAAGAGAAATAGATGAATTCGTTGGGCTACTTACTACAATTTTGAAATTTAACAACTCTAAATTTAATGGAGACACTTATTTCCATAAAGATGGTCTAAGTATGGGGAGCTCATTTGGACTGCCCACTGATATTTATTAATTATTTAGAAAACAGCTTCTTTCTGAAAATCCATAATGAGGAGACAAAATTGTATACTACTTTAGGTTCATAGACGATGCACTGCTGTTAATAAAGGGTGTTACACCTTCTGAACCAGCAGCAACCCCGCCGGCCAGGTGCTGATGAAAGCATCTGTGCATGTTCAAAAGCCATTAGCGTAGGCTGTAGTAAACAACCTTCAAATGCAAAACACTGATTCGGGTGAGTCAGCCTTTCTTTCTTTCTTTCTTTCATGGGGCCTTTGTCCCGATCCAATGCGGGGTCAGCCTTGTTATTACACATTTTGCAGTGTTAGTGGCTGGGTGTCCTCCCTGGCAGCACACACAGTGGCTGCGCAGAAGACTGAGACGGCGTGGAGTTTTACAATTATTTATTGAACTTTATTTACAATTTCTCCCTCATCGTCACTGCCCAATCCTGCAGATCCCTCCGCCTGGCTGCTGCTGTGTAGATTCTCCAACAATGTGCGCACTCGGGAGCCTCAGGCCACCAGTGCTTCGCTGAACCCAGGATGCCTTGTGGTTGAGGTGAACTCGTAACCGCTTGGCGCCCCAGTATGGGCGCCCACGGAGCCATGTCGCCATGAGGTCAGCTGCACCGGCGGCGGGAAGCCGTCAGTCGTGATGTCCATGGGGTCCCGTCATGGACGAACCATGCGCAGTGGGGCCGGGTTGCCGTGAAGTCCGGGAGTCAGTCTCCGGTGGCGCCTGTGATGAAGACCGAGCTGTGGCTGGTCCTGCTGGAAGTTCTCACTGTGGTTAGGCAGCCATGGTGCCGACTGAACTTGGGCCAACCTCCAGAGCTGAAGTTGACATCTGGTAGCAAACGGGTGACTCCTGCGAGTTGGAACATACTTCTGGAATCATCACCTACGAAGATTGAACATTCGGACAGGGACCACGTCCGTCCTCTGATCCAAACTGCTTCTTAATGGCTTCTCCCTGCTGCTGCCTTCGCTCCACTATTTATATCCGGCAGGAGGACGTTTTTTACCTTCAGTGGTAGCTTTTTCTTATTTCTCCCGCAGTATATTGCAGCGTAACTTCGCGTGCTGGCCTCACTTCCCCTTACTCAACACTCTCCAGGCTTCACTTGGCGCCTGGTCTGTGTGGGTCCTTGCGTCAATCTGTTGGTAGACTGCTGAAGTCAGAAAGGCTATCTGTGCTTGCCTACTTCACAATGCCTTGATAGCCAGCATGCCTCTGTTTTGCCATTCTCCACTGCGTGAAACAATGCTTACTACATGTGGCCGGAACACTGCCTCCTCCTAAAAATTAAATACGTCCCCAAATTTACCCTATACATTAATTCTAATTCTATTCTATATTCTACTTCTTCCCTATATACATCCAGGTTGCCCTGACTCATGCCCTACTGGTAATCCATTCTACAGCAATCTCATGGAGCGGTCTTGCATTAACATGCTGAATCCTCCGTTTTAATAAGACATATACCACACTGATAAATACAATCAACACGGTAATAGTACTGGTTGAAATACCAATGGTCACTATGCTACGTTTCTGCCTGGTATCATACTCCTCCACATGCCTTAATAATTGGTGCATTGAAATTTGACCTTCTTCCGAATCTACTAGTTTATCTATCGTTTTCAATACTGTATCATCCAAGGTGTTGTTAATATACGTCAAATTTTCTCCTGGAGTGATGCTGAATGACGCATCTGCCCAGTACAACGTCAGATTAGTATCTGTAACCTTGGTGGCTCCCTCGACTGTCGCTAGTAAGTTGAAACGATCCCTTACTATTTCACAATTTGTCCCATTGATTAGCAAACTACTGTCCCATAATTCCATCTCCGTGGTTGTTGTCCAATTCCCATTGTCATAACACTTGGCTGATATCCTCTCCGTAGTGAATACTGAATACAACCATTGCCTCCCAACTTGCTGAAAATGTGGTGTAGGCTTCACTATTATTCTCCGACACTCCGAAGCTTGTGCTTCTGCCTTAAATAACTGGATCTCACACGACCCGTTGCCCGTGAAAACAACCTGTGATGGACAAATGGAAACTGGCTCCATTAGACATCTGCTCAACTCTAGCTCGACATAGTGGCATGAGTATTCCCCTCCTTAGAAATTAATAAAACCTCCTGTGTCCTGAACTGTATGCCGTTCCCCATGCGCTCCCATCTGACCATATAAGGATGCATTGTGTAACAGTGATACTGTCTCCCCACACTAGTTACTGGAAATCTAATCTCTATATACATCTTAACTAGATCCGTTATTACCTCAGTCCTAGACATATGATAAAAAAGTGACATACTCGCTTCGATTATTGGCACTACATGCTCTACCCCCTCTGGAAACTCTCCCTCTGCCTGCTTCAGACTGCGTCTGAAATTTTCTGGTGACATCAACATCACACTCAACTGCCCGCGCAATGCATGATGTACTGCCTCTTGCAATTCATCCATCCTCACTCGTGTATCAACAATGCTGTTAACCAGTTCCCGCAGCAATTTAGCCATTTCCAGCTTCCTTTCCACTACATACAATCGCGTTTGTACCTGTTCCATTTCCGTATTCAATAATTTCTGTGTTTGTTCTATATATGCTCGTAAGCCTGTAGGCATCCCACGCACCATGTGGGTCACATGCAACAACTCTGTACCTGATCCCCATATCTCTGCTGTGTATATATCCACTAACTTCCCCATGCTTTCCTCCCTGTCATGAATAACTGTTAAAGAATTGTTCAGACCCTCAATATCATCTCTATCCATTGTTCCAAAAATTGTTTTCAGCAACTTCCCACCTGCATTCAACCAACCCATCTTTACTCTCTCACTCTTCCGTGGAATCATGCTCACAACTTGGTTCAGTTGTTCCCTTATTTCCTTGCATGACCTATCCAAAGCCTCGTATACTTATTGCACGTCCCATAATATTCCGTTCTTAGATGCAACCGTTACCACACTCGATACCACCTCTTGTAGCTGCCGCATCTCGTTCCTTGCCTGCAGGCTGTTGAGTGCCAGCTGAAGTGTCCACTTGTACTCATGAGGACCACATCCGGTTGTTTCCCAAACAACACCCCAACGGCATGTCCTGTACCTGGCCAGCTTGCGTCAGCTGCCAGAGGACTATGCCCCATACTATCCACTTGTACCACATCCTGCGTCGCCTACAGAATGGAGAGAGAAGGGAAGAACTCCCATCACTACCCCTTAATACCAATAAAATAACCCTAGTCCATGCACAAAAATAATACACACATGATAATTACTACTAACTACACATCCCTCGAACGCAACTTATACTTAACACCCGGTTTACTGTCTGCTTCTGGCGCTTCTTTTCGCTTTCTGCCAGAAGAAGAAGCACATGTACACGGATCTACTACCTCCTGGAATGGCTTAATTCGACTAACATGAACCACCATTGTCTTGGTAGGCAATTGTAATATTACATTGGCAGGTGATGTCATTTCCACTACCTGGTACACTCCCTGGAACTTGTTTGTGAACTTCTTGGTTCTCCCTTTTGGAACATACGGATTAGCTAGTAGCACCCATTGGCCTACTCTGTACTGTGGCAACTTCCGCGTTGTACCTTCCATCCGTTCTTGTCATTCCAACGCTTTCGTGTTAGCTCATCTAACTCTCTGCCATACCTCATTAATGGTTTTCGTAAATTGGCTTACATGCTCGCCCTCCGCTCCCAGCCTTGGATGAAGCATGTCAAAAGGTAATGGCATCTTCCGCCCATACACCACTTCATACGGTGACAATCCTGTCGATGTATGTACCTTACTATTGTATGCACTGGTTACGAATTGCAAGTACACATCCCAGTCGGTGTGTTGACTATTTACATAGTGATTCAACATCTTAGCTATCATGCGATGCACTCTCTCCGTTCGTTCGTTTGCTTGCAGATGGAATGGACTAGCCCAAAGTTTCTTTACCTTCAGTAACTTACACAGTTGCTTCATCAGATCAGATGTGAAATTAGCACCTTGATCCGAGATTAAGGACTGAGGTATCCCATACCTGAGTAACCAATTATTAACTAAAGCTTGTACCACCGTACTTGCTTTCTGATCTGGTAATACGACCATGACTAAATACCTAGAAAAGTGGTCAATCACTGTTGAAACATACGTATTCCATGCTGCACTCCTATTAAATGGGCCTAACACATCAATTCCGATTTGTTGGAAAGGTCTGTCTGCCTCTGGTAATCTTTGAAGCTGAATCTTTTGATGGCTCAAGTGCGCACGCTGTGCGCATGGCACACAATTCCTGACGTACTCGTCCACGTCTTGACGTCGTGTCCTCCACCAAAACTTCTCTGCTATCCGCCTATCTGTAGCTCTTCTCGCGCCACGTCCTGAAAGAAAATGGTCATGCGCCTGCTGCTAAACTTCAGATCTTAACGCTCCTGGTATGACGACGCGCGGGCCGCATTTTATCGACCTGCAAAGTAACCCGTCCTGTACTAGGAACTGCGGTTGCTTTCTGAACAATTGGCAATCGCTATCCACAGCTTGTGCCCTTTTCCACTCATCTTCAGTCACTCCTGTTACTTGTAATACTGCCACTTTCCTGCTCAATGCGTCAGCATTGACATGTTTCACTCCTGGCTTGTGTATTACCTCATAATCGAACTCACTGAGTTTCAGCGCCCATCTCACTAGCCTACGCGCTGGGTCTTTCAGACCTAATAACCATTTCAGAGCTGAATGATCCGTCACAACCTTAAACCTTCTACTGTACAGATAACATTGAAAGTATGAAATCCTGTATATTACCGTTAACAATTCCTTCACTGTCGTGGAGTAATTGTTAAGTTGACGAGACATGAACACAATCGGATGTTCTTTGCCATCAATTTCTTGCCCAAGTACAACCCCAAGATCATGATCAGACACATCACATTGTAGTATAAACTCCTTCAGAAGTCTGGAAACTACAAAACTGGATCTGATGTCAGTATCCGTTTCAACACTTGAAATGCTTTCTCGCACTCTGACGTCCACTGGAAGGTAACACCTTTTCTTAGCAAATTAGTAAGTGGCCTCGCTATTTCTGCGAACCCCTGTACGAATTTTCGATAATAGCACGCAAGACCAATATACGATTGCAGTTGTTTATCCGTTTGCGGAACCGGAAAATCTCGTACTGCAGAAGTGAGATGAGGATCTGTCCATACCCCATACTGACTGATAACGTGCCTGAGATAATTTACTTCTGCTTGCGCAAAATGGCATTTGTCCAAACTTAACGTTAGCCGTGCTGCCTCTAATCTTTTAAACACCTCCTCTAACCGTTCCACATGCTGCTCTATATCTCTTGAAAAAACTATAATGTCATCCACATACACCATGCATTTTTTCGGTTTCAACCCGCGAAGGACTCCATCCAACAACCTCTGAAATGTTGCTGGAGCGTTTTTTAGTCCAAACGGCATTCTTTTATACTCGAAGTGACCACAATGCATCGTAAATGCTGTTTTTGGCCTGTCCTCCAGACATACTTCAATCTGGTGATAATCGCTCCGCAAATCCCTAGTGGAGAAAAATTTACACTGCCCTAGGTCGTCTAACGTTTCTGTGATATTCGGAATCGGATATACGTCTGCCACTGTCCATTCATTCAAATGTCTGTAATCGCAACAAAAAAGGATTTTTTTCGACCCGTCCGGTGTCTTCTTCGGAACTAGGACCACGCTACTAGACCAAGGACAATTACTATGCTGGATTATCCCATCTTCCAGTTGTTGCTCTATTAATTGCTCTACTAGTGGTTGTAATTGTTTCGGTAGTCTGTATGGCTTATGATACACTGGAGCATGATTCCCTGTCAGAATACGATGCTGTGTTATTGGTGTGGCAGGTTATGTACCCTATGCTTCAAGCAATGCTTTATATTTTAGTAATAATGCTTCCGTACACGAACGGTCATTTCCTCTCAAATGATTTACCTTGTCACGAAGTGCAGATGTGCTGACGGTTTGCTTTACATCATAGTGTAGCCTCGAACTATCGATGTCCTCTTCATCCATTAACTCTACTGTGGCTATTACTAATCCCTTCGGCAGATCGACATCGTCGCACCCGAAGTTATCTAAACTCACCAGAACTATAAACTGCCCATTTATGTCCGTTACCCATGATAAACTCCTACAAATAAAGCAATGCATTTCGTCTAAAACCTCATTACTCGGTAGTGGCTCTACCAAGAATAACCCCTGCTGTGGCACATCGACATCCACGGTACCCAGGTCAACTTCTCTGTACCTGTTCGTACTTTGTCACACGGAATCACCTTCAACGCACTTGTACACAGTTTAGTTGGTATCACCTTAGATATCGGTGCACCTTGCGACTCTGAAATATTTGCAACGGCTGTACCCATTGAGAACAAGTTCGCATCAAGTTCCAGCGTATCTTGCGAAAGATCAATTTTGGCGTGATGTTTAATCAGAAAGTCCAACCCAAGTGTCGATGAAAATCACTGTCCCACAGTTGGCAACACCTCCATTTGCTCCTGGAACTACACATTCCCTATCTTAAACTTGAGCTGTGCTGTCCCTAGTGCATCTAATTTTTCTCACCTACTGCGCACAATCTGTATCTCGGAGCTTCCAATCCTTTTTTGCTCATGAGGTCCACACTGACAACTGATACATGCGCTCCAGTATCCACTAAAACTCTTCGCCACTTATCTTTTATCCAAACCATCAAACTACAATCCGCCTCTTCGTGCACTCTCTGATTACCTATTTTTACTGGGAGTGCCTCCCGACGGCAGGAGCACTCCCTTTTCGTTAAACTGTTTTTTACCTGCTGTATCATTAACCCGTTTCTTGGCTTTACACTGCCATGCCTTATGCCCTATTTTCTGAAACACTGTGGTTCCCGACATTGTCCCTTAAAATGACCTTGCTTCCCACAACAGTAACACTCTTTGGAAGACGAAAAAATTTTCTTGCCATTGCGACTTCTAGTGGCGCTATCCACTTCCTGCAAATGTGTAGCTATGCACAATGCTGGTGCTAAGTCACTTGGATTTTCCATCTGTATCCAGGGTGAAAAATCCGGCGAGACCCCTTGCAAAAATGCGTCTAAAGCTCTATTCTCTTTTTCTTTCAATAGAACTTCATTTGCACTCGCATCTTGCGTTAACTCATACATGTGTGCATTCGTTCTCCTAATTCTGTCTGAAAATTCTTCTACCATTTCACCCGTTTTTTGCATCATCCTCTTCAATTTTTCTCTAAAAAATCTGGCACTGTTTTGTTTCCTAAACCTTTGCAATAACCCCTCAGCCAACTCTGTGAATGTAGTAGCACCCTTTAACCCTTTGTGGTATGCCACATATGTCTTTGTATAACCTACTAACCGTAACCTCACCATTTGCAAACGCATTTCATCTGACCAGCCACAGAGTCAAGCCGTACTACGTATGTCACAAATGAAAACATTCACATCCTCTGATGTTTTACACGAGAAGGAAGGCATCAAATTGGCAACTGAACAATCTGTCACACCGGAAAAGACAGTACCCTTGTAATCTACACTATCGCTTCCCGAGCCTGGTTGAGTATTTTGCAACAATTGTTGCTCCATACTCTGCATGTGCTACTTTTGCAACTTATTTTCTTCAATCAGTTTCTTAACTTGCTCTGTCAATGCGACTACGGCGTCACTTGTCCCGGTTGCACGTGTCTCTGGCATTTTCCGTGTGGTATACCTTACCTCTCAAAAATAAAATTGTATTACCCAGAAGCAAGTTAATTCCTAGCACGTCTAATGGCAAGCCATCTAGACTTACCACATTGCCCCGTTACATGACCAGAGAAGCCACACACATCACAAGTGCTTGGTACAAATTTATCGCAAGCAGCAACGTGACCTGTTAATCCACACACTATATATTTAAATGGTACTAATTTAACGTGACTATTATTCCACGAAACTGCGATAAGTCTACAGGGGTGCTAGGCCTTTCAAATGATACTCTCACATTCCTTAACGTTACCCTTGACATGTCTAGCTACACAGAAAACATAGAGAGAAGGCAGTTGCTGGACTCACCCTATTTGGTGTTTCTCAGTTGCTCCGCACGGTGCTTGTCAAAGTCGTGGCGTGGGTGCGCCTGACACCACTTGTTATGCCTTCTGCACCAATGTTAGCAGCAGATACAGTGGCTGCGCCAAATCCTGAGACGGCGTGGAGCTTAACAATTATTTATTGAACTTTCTTTACAATTTCCTCCTCGTCGTCACTGCCCAGCCCTGCGGATCCCTCTGCCATGCTGCTGCTGTGTAGATTCTCCGACAATGCGTGCAACGGGCGCTGCTGATCGCACTCGGGAGCCTCAAGCCACCAGTGTTTCGATGAACCCAGGATGCCCTGTGGTTGAGATGAACTCGTCGCCGCTCGGCGTCCCAGTACAGGCGTCCACGGAGCCGCGTCGCCGTGAGGTTAGCTGCCAACGCCTGCTGCACCGGCAGCTGGGAAGCCGTCAGTCGCGATGTCCGCGAGGTCCCTTCATGGGTGGGCCACACGCCGTGGGACCGGGTTGCCATGAAGTTCAGGCGTCAGTCCCCGGCGGTGCCTGTGACGTAGACCGCGCTGCAGCCGGTCCTGCTGGAAGTTCTCGCTCTAGTTAGTCAGCCATGATACTGACCGAACTTGGGCCGACCTCCAGAGCTGAAGCTGACATCTGGCGGCGAACGGATGACTCCTGCGAGCTGGAACAGACTTCCGGAATCGTCACCTATGAAGATTGAACATTTGGACATGGACCACGTCTGTCCTCAGATCCGAACTGCTTCCTAATGGCTTCTCCCTGTTGCTGCCAGTGCTCCACTGTTTATATCTGGCAGGAAGACGTTTTTTACTCTCGGTGGTAGCTTTTTGTTATTACTCCTGCAGTATATTGCAGCGTAACTTAGCATGCTGGCCTCACTTCCCCTTACTCAGCACTCTCCAGGCTTCGCTTGGCGCTCGGTCTGTGTGCGTCCTTACGTCAGTCTGTTGGTAGACTGCTGCTGTCAGCAAGGCCATCTGTGCTTGCCTATTTCGCTACGCCTCGGTCGCTGGCGTGCCTCTGCTCCACTGTGTGAAGCAACGCTTACTACATGTGGCCACAACAAGGGTAACGATGCTGCCATCAGCACCATAACATTTAGTTTAATAACTTCCAAAAGTGAATAACTATTCACTTAACATCGTAGGTAATAAATACAAATAGGTAATAAATACAAAAATAGGATGACCCCTTACAGTAATATGGCTTCTAAGGAAAATACTAAATTTGTTAGTTTAATTATTATGGTAAAATGAGTAGAGGTATTGCAACTGTCCTAAAATACAATGTGGCAGTGTCTTTTGGAACCAGAAATAGCCTAGGATGTGTTTTGCAACATACTGTACATAGAAAGAATTTATTTCAAGCTTATTGAGTTTATAAAATTAAGTGCCTGGACTGTGAGGCCTGTTGCGCTGGTCAAACAGGAGAGACGGTGGAAATTACGTTTGGAGAACACGTTGCTTTGTGCAGGAAAGGTGCCACAGGGAAGTCGAGTATGGCTGCTCATTTACTCGTACTTGAAGCAAAACATAAATTTCCGACTTTGATATCTAACGTGAGATTGTTACATGAGTGGGCGAAGGGCAGGTTCCTAGACGAGCTAGAGATATTTTGCCATCACAAAATGTTACCTACAAACCTAATGAATGATGAAGTCATTGTGAAAACTGCTTTCATGGAAGCAGTAATGGACACGACCCAGGGGATAAGAAATAGCTCCTGCCGTCTTGCCAATATGTAACAGCCATTCACATTATACTATACAAGAACGATGGTTATAACATTGAATCTAAAGAACTTTTTCCATATTACAATGGTTTAGATGTGGGTACACTGTTAATAACAGCAATTCAGTATATTGGTTTTATTGTACTTATAAATGAAATCTGTTCGAAGTGACACAGAGATTAGTGCTCTTTCATCCTTAACGGAACGGTAAGTCACTCCAACTATCCATGTTGATTATATTCGGCGCCATCTATGAATTCTTCCGTAAATAAGAGGAGCCACAAACCTCGTCGTAATCATTAAATAAAAAGAAAAATAATATAAAAGATAAAATATTTAAGTTAAATCAATTCCAATAGTCCCAGCATACATAATGTCCCTCCTAGTGCTACGCAAATATTTTTTGAATTTTTTTTACCAGTTTAATGTTGCCTCTATGTTTTAAAGAATAGCAAAACAATTGCCTCTCAAGGGGTGAATCTGGCATTTGATACGTCTTCTGTATTTAGTGTTAAATGTGGCAGTAAGTCAGACAGCAACATATACAATTTTACTTGTATTTTAACAGGTGTTATTCCTTTGCAAATTTGAAGTTTTTTAGTAGAGACCATAACTGCTTTTCTATGAATGTTCTTTGCCTTGAATTCAGCTGATTCTCCGTCTGTCCCCAAGGTGCGTTTACACGCGCCTAGAAACTGTACAACACAGCTCGACAGTGTTGCCCGGTGTTCTTTCGTAGCTACTCGATCTGTTCCCGAAACCTTAACTTCTGAAATGACGATGGATATATTCCTTTCTCAGGATGCTGAAACATAATTTTCAGTATCCTGTAAAAGACATTTTTTTCCGAGAAAACCAATGTGAAAGACTATAATAATAGCAGTTTTAACCATATTGGCTATCACCTTTCAGTACTTGGGCATGCCTGGTGCTTCATATTTTGTGTGAGTGGATAGTTGTCCAAGAAATCGTTCTCCTCTCCTGCCCCTTTAGAAATTATAAATAGAAGAAAAATTCACACAATGGAATAAAAATACGGTAAAACTGAAGGTGATTCCTAAAATATTATGTACAGCATTTAATTAAATACTATTCAATACAAAAAACTAATTTGCACAATGCAAAAAATTGTTCTGTGCCTTGCGTGTTACAGAATAAATGTATTTAACAAATCATCTAAATCTACTTTATCGGTAATGTCATAGTAAAAAGGGTAAAATAGCAGTATGACTGACTTACTCTTGCAACACTGTTAATCTGAATCGACATAAAACAGAAAAAAATCGTTCCTTAGAACCGTATCATTCACAGAATCGTAATGATCGATCAAACAAAACGCACAAACTCTGGAATTATCCATCTTGCCTATGGATTTTGAAACGACTGCAATTCGGAGTCAGCGAATGAATTTCGAAGCTTTTTGCTAGTTGACCGAATCCAGCCGTGACTAATTGACATTTTTTTCTTTTTGTGAAGTGTAAAATTTTACTTCTTTGAAGAATTCAAGTTGTCAATGTTTGCACCACTCCAAATCTTAATCAGGATTGACTGATTATTTGTGGAGCTTTTTTCAGAAAGCTCTTCGTTACAGATAATCACACCACCTATGAAAAATCTGAGGTTATAATCAGTTTTCTGTGCAAGGTCATTAGTACAGAACAATAGAAAGGACACCAACGCACTTCCCTTCGACATTAAAAGTTACTTCTGCATCTGTCGATGCTCTTCATCCAAAATAACATACTGCGTCCTCCATACCAAAAAATTCCAATTCCAGTCACAAACTTCGCCTTATCTGACATATGATCGTACTTTAGATAACAGCGTACATGTGGTATTGACAAGGAGACCACACAGCAGTCGGCTTGTTGTAAGTTTTTTTATTTATAGTACCTTGAGTTCAGAACTCAAATATCAGTCAGCCTAAGCAATTTCGCGGAATCCTCGTGAAAATCGCCTATGAAGTTTTCCGAGTGTCAGTAATTCCATAAATTAAGGTCAATGTGGCTCTGTGGTAGAATGCTCGTGTACCATGTGGGTGACTTGGCTTCGATTCCGGGATGACGCAAATTTGTAAAGAATGGTACATGTTCTACGAACATTTTCATGAAGCATAAAGCATGTCAATGAGAAAAAAATATCTGTATCACTAGAGACTTGGTTTGAGTCTCATAACGGTCATCATTTTTTCGTTTTTCCCATTGAATTAGAATACCTATGCCATTTAAATATAAAACTCGTCAGACAGATGCTAATTGTCACATATCTAACAGTAATTGTTTATGAAAAATGCACATCATCTTATTTCAATTACATATCGAACACAAAATTCTAATTTCCAGTGCAAGTTAATTCGTAATTATTGATCTTTTACAAAAAAAATTTAGTAAAGATTGTTTAGATTGAAAAATAATACAAATTACTTGTTTTTGATCTTTATGTATTTTACACTTCACGGAAATACTCGGTCAACATGCACCTTCGTACAAAAATTCAAAACAGCCAAGAAACCAACACTGGTTATCCACATAGCACTTCGACCAGTTGAGTTTGATTCAGAGCATTAAATACGTTCGGAAGACTTCAGATTCGATTTTCTTTAGAATTCGTGAAAATCCTATGCAACCGCTTTGCAGACTCATATTTACGATCTGAAATTCATGCAAGAGTCTTTTGCTATTCGCTTTCTATCAGATTGCATCTGCAGCCTATGATGAAGCGTTCAGGGAGAAAAAGAACACGTGTCGTAACGAGGGCTCTTAAGGGGAGCCGGAGATGGTCAAATCCAAAAAATCACAATTTTTTTTACTACCGAAAATTAATTGGAACATTCCTCTTTAATGTAAACTTTGAATTATTGTTCTACTCGCCCTAGAAGTGGAGTTATTACCATTTTCCCCCACGCCTGCAGAGGAAATGGGCGGCCGCTGAATGCATCTAACACCCTCTCGTGACTTCCTGGCGAACTGCTTGGGATTTTCTCGGTCTGTTACGAATGGTTCAAATGGCTCTGAGCACTATGGGACTTAACATCTTAGGTCATCAGTCCCCTAGAACTTAGAACTACTTAAACCTAACTAACCTAAGGACAGCACACAACACCCAGCCATCACGAGGCAGAGAAAATCCCTGACCCCGCCGGGAATCGAACCCGGGAACCGGTCTGTTACGCATACAGCGCCTTATGTTACGCATACAGCGAGTGTGCAAGGGTTGGCTACATTGTTTTCTGTGACAGATGAAGCGCTAAGAGGCTCAAACAAACTTTGGGTTCAAGTAAGCTCAGTGATGGAAAGACAATAGGAGGGAGAGGCAGGCTTACTGATGAGGTGATTGAACGTCTACAGAGATACTATGGGTATGCTATAAGGCAAAATACTAGTAATGTTAGTGACATGCGAAAAGCAGTGTGGGCATTGTTCCTGCCTCTTCCAATGAATACCCTCAACACAGCTTGTGCCCAAAAGATTCCTGGTGCAAATATAATGCAAAAAAGGACTATGATCACAACATGGTTTGCCAGCAGCTGTGATAAATGCAATAAAACCAATTTTTCATGACTTAGCACAGCCGAATTGTTACACAAATGTCTACACGGAAAGACGCAGAATCCTAATGAGAGCGTAAACAATTTGATTTGGAAAGTGATTCCTTAAAGGGTGTGTGTAAGCATAAAAACACTGCACTTTGGCATTTATGATGCAATAGCAACCTACAACCAAGGGAACAGTGTGAAGTGTGAAGTTCTGAAGGCATTAGGATTTACAGCTGGGGTGAACACTGTACGAGCACTAAGAAATATTGACAGAGAAAGGATAAGAGGAGCAGAAAGAAGAGAAAGGCATATGAAGTATGATGGAACAACAGGCCAGAAAAGACGACAGAAGAGGAAGCTTTTGGAGGATGAAGAAGAAGACCCTGATAATCCATCCTATAGTGCAGGAATGTATTGAGAAACTTTGATAGCCATTTCCCGTAAATTAGAATTTTTCGAATATAAAGAACATTTTCTCAAAATCCACTCAAGCTAGAGAGATGAAATTTTTATACAGCACTCCTAGTGGTCAAACTTACAATGTAAGACAGCCATTTGGCAATATGTTCAGTAGTTTCATTTCAGTTTAATTATAAAGCAATTATTTGTAAAAAAATTTGGGTTATTAATAAAAAAAATAATTGGAAGGAAACTAGAAAAGATACTCCAAAATCCCTCTGTCATAACTGCAATACTAAACCACTCTATATGTAAAAAAAAATTCAAATTTTTCTATTTGGTAGTTTATTCATAAATGTTCCTCAAACTTAGTGATTTTAACATGGGCAGCATAGGCACCTCCGGCTCCCCTTAACAACTGACAGTCCCGCGTCTTGATGCCGTCGCCAGACTCATTGGCGCAGACTACTTGGCGGGAGCTCGACGCCTCGGTGGGCCCCGCAGCGTTTATTTCCGTGCACCACCCAGCGCTCTCCCATATCGCTTAATCAAATGCGGCCCCCGCCACGCATCTGTGGCAACAGTGGCAACCGCAGGCCTGTTTGTTTCATCTTTTGCAGCACGTGACGTTTCGCTGCAGTCGAGCTCGACGCTTTCACCAAACTGCTACAAAGGAGGTCTGCCGCGGATATAAATGGCCCCGAATGGCGGATTAATCAGTCTGCAACAGCAGAGGAAGATTAACTGAAGTCTGGTGATCAATGATAGGTGTTATACTTGGGCGACTCGCCACATCTAAATTCGTCATCGGATTACTGATGGTAGCCACACTGTGTTAGTCATAGATATATAAATACCGGGTGTTTCAAAATGAATATTGGGGCTTTCAGACTTTGCAGCATTTATTACATTCAATTTACAATTATAAATAATACATCAAAAGAAAGAGCAACTTAAACAGTTTTGTTTGTGTATTTGTTCGCAAGCACATGAACTGTTTCCTGGTCTTCCATGACAAAGCGCTAGTAGAAGAGGCTGACAAGTGAACAGAAAACTTTTTCTGTAAAGGAAACGAACCACTACAGCCGTATAATCAAAGAAATTTATTTCAGACGGCTAGTTTCGGAGCAACAGTTACGCCATCCACTACAAACCAAAAGAGTGCCTTCATTTCTTGGCCCCTGTATCGTAGAACCCATATAATACTTGCTGTCGTAGATCATATACATCAATAGTATATACTCGTAATCTACCATTCAACCAGGTAGAGTGTACCCTCATCAGGTATGCCATCCAAGACAACTAGTATTATACGTGTTTTACGATACATGAGTCAAAGAGTGAAAGTACTCTTTTGGTTTGTAGTGAACCTGAAGACGGCGTTTCAAATAAATTGCTTGGCGATACGCATCTGATTGTTTTCTTTGTGTATATTATAAGGAGCTGTCCCACATCCGCGAGTATGGTAGACGTCTACGTCTACGTGATTACTCCGCTATTCACAATAAAGTGACTGGCAGAGGGTTTAATGAACCACCTTCAAGCAGTCTCTCTACCTTTCCACTCTCGAACGGCCGCGGGAAAAACGAGCACTTAAATTTTTCTTGTGTGAGCCCTGATTTCTCTTATTTTATGTTCATCATCATTTCTCCTTATGTAGGTGGGTTCCAACAGAATGTTTTCGCAATCGGAGGCGATAACTGGTGATTGAAACTTCGTGAGAAGATCCCGTCGCAACTAAAAACACTTTTGTTTTAATGATTTCCACTCAAATTCAAGTGTAATGTCTCTGACAGTATCTCCCCTATTTCGCGGTAATACAAAACGAGCTACCCTTCGTTGAACTTTTTCAATGTCATCCGTCAGTCCCACCTGATGCGGATCCCACACTGCACAGCAGTACTCCAGAATAGGGCGGACAAGCGTGGTGTAAGCAGTTTCTTGAGTAGACCTGTTGCACCTTTTAAGTGTTCTGCCAAAGAATCTCAGTCTCTGGTTTGCTCTGCCCACAACACTATCTATGCGATCGTTCCATTTTAGTTTATTTGTAATTGTAATCCCTAAGTATTTAGTTGAATTTACAGGGTTTGTTGTCACAGTTCACGTAAAATTTTTGTCATAGCTGTGGATAGAGAAGAATGTTGAAGAAGACAGAATACAGCTCAGAATGTAAGAAGAGGAAGAACGAACAGCATGAAAGGAAATGAAGTAATGCTGTTAGTTAACTCGGGTACCTGGTAGTCGTCATCTACCTAGCAATGCAAAGAACGCTATTGCCCCCTGAGGGTTGAATTTACAGCCTTCAGGTTTGTGTGAATTATAGCGTAATCCAAATTACCGGATTTCTTTTAGTACTCTTGTGAATAACTTCACGTTTATCTTTATTCAGAGTCAATTTCCACATTTCGCACCATACAGATGCCGTATCTAAATAATTTTTCAATTAGTTTTGGTCATCTGATGACTTTACAAGACTGTAAATGACAGCATCATCTGCAGTCTAAGACGGCTACTCAGATTGTCTCGTATGTCGTTAATTTAGATCAGGAACAATAGAGGGCCTATGCCACTTCCTTGGGGAACGCCGGATATTACTTCTGTTTTATTCGATGACTTTCCGTCTGTTACTACGAACTGTGACATTTCTGAAAGGAAACCACTAATCCAATCGCACAACTGAGGCGATATTCCATAGGCATGCAGTTTTGTTAGAAGACAGTGCTGAAAGGCTTCTGGAAATCTAAAACTATGAAATCAATTTGACATTCCCTGTCGGTAGCATAAAGTAGCATAAAGACGTAGTTGTGTTTCACAAGAACGATATTTTCTGAATCCGTGCTATGTGTCAATAAATCCTTTTCTTCGAGACCATTCATAATGTTCGAACACAGTATATGTTCCAGAATCCTACTGCAAATCGCAAATGTACTTCAGCGGATTACTCCTATTTCCTTTATTGGCTATTTGTGTGACTTGATCAATTATCCAGTCTTTAGGTACGGATCCTTCTGTGAGCGAGCGGTTATACAGGGTGTTTCAAAATGAAAATACGGGTTTTACGGCTTTCTAGCACATATTACGTTCACCTTACAATTATAAATAACACATCAAATGAAAGAGAAACACAAACAGTTTTTCTTACAATTATTCAGTGTGAACCCTGGTCGCACATCGAGTAGATATGCGAGTTGCTCCGAAACCTTAATCAATCTGTCTGGAGTAACTGTTGCACTACCACTGATTCTAAAGTCGGATAGATCAGCTGGTATCGGCGGCACATACAATGGTCGCATCAGATCGTGTGTGAACGTGGAGGTCGTGCATAAAATGGTGTGTCAACCGGCCCCTTGCGCCCAATCCATCGGTCGGATACAACGTCGTTTAACCAGTCGCATACTGAGTTATGCCAGTGAGGCGGCGCACTATCTTGCTCCCAAATAAAGATGTGTTGTTCAGCTTCTTCCCACTGAGGCACGGGCCATAGCTGTAGCACATCAACATAAGAAACATCAGTTACAGTTGATTCACCGAAAAAGAAAGGCCCATAAACTTTCCGCGGGAATAGTTCCTGGGGCTAAGCGTGAAAGACTCGCACTTGGCCGGCCGTTGTGGCCGAGCGGTTCTAGGCGCTCTAGGATGGAACCGTGCTGCTGCTACGGTCGCAGGTTCGAATCCTGCCTCGGGCAAGTATGTGTGTGATGTTCCTAGGTTAGTTAGGTTTAAGTAGGCCTAAGTCTAGGGGACTGATGACCCCAGATGTTAAGTCCCATAGTGCTCAGAGCCATTTGAAACATTTGAAGTCGCACTTTTTCAACACGTTTTTCAGTCACTCTTCGTCATTCCATACTTTTCCCATTGCGCACAGGTATACAGACAAAACTGTTTGAGTTGCTCTTTCATTTGGTGTATTATTTACAATTGTAAGTTGCACGTAATAAATGCCACAACGCCTTAAAACGGTATGTTCATTTTGAAACACCCTGTATATGATTGCTAAATATGGAGCTATTCTATCTGCATACTCTGAAAGATTTTTGTGTTTTATAGTTTGCAAGAACTGAATCCGTTGTTACAATGCAACGTGCGTTCCGTATTAAGTTCCACTTTAATCCTCCAAGTGATAATAACATCTGTAGATGGTATCATGAGTTTGAAGGAAGTCTTTGTAAAGGTAAGTGTCGTGTGAGTAGGGCTTCCCGTCGGGTAGACCGTTCGCCGGATGCGTCTTTCGATTGGACGCCACTTCGGCGACTTGCGCGTCGATGGGGATGAAATGATGAATAGGACAACTCAACACCCAGTCCCTGAGCGGGGAAAATCTCCGACCCAGCCGGGAATCGAACCCGGGCCCTTAGTATTGACATTCTGACCAGTCAGCTACCGGGGGCGGACTTTGTAAGGGTAAGAGTACGGGACGACCAAGTGAGACTCAAGAATGTGTCGAGTGACTTTGTTTCAAGTGTAGTCCCAAGAAATCAGTTCGGAAGGCTAGTCGTGAATTAGCAGTTCCGGAAACGTCTGTGCAGAGACTTTTCAGCAGACGCCTACAACTACGTCCTTATCGTCTGCAGTTGGTACAAGCACTGAAGCCCACAAACTACTACTTTCATGCCAGTTTTACAAAAGAAATGTTGCTGCATGACGATGGAGACACTTCACCTAAGTGGAAACGCGGACACATGTAATGTGAACATCTGGGAGTCAGCAAGTCCCCACGAGATGACGCAACGAGACTCATCTGAATTCCCATATCCCGGCAGAAAGTTTATGGGACCTTCCTTGACGGTGAAGCAACTGTAACTAGTGTTTGTTGTTTGATGTGCTAGAACTATTGCTCTCCACATCGAGTCTCTAGCCGGAACATAACATCAGCTTGACACAATATTTCGGTGGACCACCTGGCCGCCATCTTCAGGTGACTAAGCTGTCGCACTAACTATCGCTCTTTCCACAGCTGGAATAGGTTGAACCACAAAACATTATTTGGCAGCGGTATGATGCCCCGCTTCCCTAACATAACTCAGTACGCGATTGACTAAACAACGTTGTACCTAACTGCTGGACTGGTCGCAAAGGGCTGGATGACAGAGCTTGTTTTGTATTGTCTCCAGGTTGAGGATTCATAATGGAACACTTGCATGTGCCGCCGCTACCAATTGATCTACCCGACTTAAGAAACAGATTAAAGCAGTTGTTGCAATAATCACTCCTACAAACTGATAGTGATTTGGAAAGAAACCGCCTATCGACTGGACGTGTGGCGTGTGGCAAGTAGTGCTCACACTGAACACGTGTAAGGAAAACTGTTTGAGTTGCTCTTTCATTTCTTGTATTATAATTGAATGTAATGAATGCTATGAGGACTTAAAACCCTGATATTCATTCTGAAACACCCAGTATAATACTACAAATGTTGTATTTTACAAGAAACCAGACAGAGAAGACATTAAAAAAAACCATAAACCTACCAGCCCCCTATCAGAATCGTTACTCAAAGTGTGGCCACCTAAAATCACTCTGAGCTCCACCATAGAATATCTTTTTCATAAGAATTTTTGGGTTCTTACGCTGTCCAAAGAGCTTCCACGCCTCGATGCAAAGACACATGTCTGAGTGTTTGGCGCAAGCAAACATATTGAAACTACTCCACTTCATGCGTCCTCAGAATGTGGTCTAGTGGCTCAATCTGTCTGCGGTCAGTGGCATGCAGTCGTACTCTTGTGCTTCGCACCGCAGCTGGCTTTGTTTACATCCGTGGGGTAAGTCTGTGCCCTTTTGCTGGCGCTACACCATTGTGTGAGTACTCTGTAAACGTTAGAAAATGAAGCAGTGACTAAACGTAGTAGGAAACATACGTCAGAATTTACCTTCTACCGAATTTTACCAGACTCTGAGTCGAGGATTGGCTAGACGAGGACGTCAAAATCTGAAGATACAGTTCGATATCGCTTTTAGACTGTAAATAGCGTCTTGTATTAGCAGATGAAATACTCTGAATTATGCGAGAAAGTTGTTAGATCTACCGGTGGCTTCACTTAAGTTCAATCACATTGACAGAAACATTGATGACGTAACTGATCACACGAGACCCAAAAATATAACTATTAAGATTTTTGAGTTACCTTCTGAAGTTCCTGCAGAGCAGATAAATGTACTGAGTGCTTTTTCTGGGAAAGTTTTATCTAATTTCGCCGAGAAACGGGCGAAAGCCCACAAATTTCCGGTTCTGAACGGTGTCGGGCAGGTGGAGGTGGGTCTTCAACGAAGACACCGTCGTACGTTATCGTCTGTGCTTATACAGGCATCGTAATCTATTATGGCCAACCAAGGAGTTGCGCCATCTGCAGTTGGCTGGGTCATATTTCTTCTGAGTGCATACAGGAACGAGTTATTGAGCTCCGAACAGCTGTGAAGTCTCATCTACTCACGTAGCTGCGTCGTCAACTGACTGAACAACCAACCAGAGCATCTTCTATAGAATACACTACTGAAGACGACATCCAGAATCACACTTCTACTGAAAATCCTGAGAGGACGGACTAGCTTTTAGCTGAGTCTAAAGTAACAAGAGAATCTCAGACGACATCAACAGAATGACGTCTCAGTTCAATAAACTTTACCGACAGCCGTATACTTCAGGTTATTTCATTTTATTTCGAATGCTCCCAGTTTCGGCAATTCATTTTGCCATCTTCAGGCCCCATACGCTTTTTTCGAATCAATGAACTTATCGTTTAGTTCCATAAAACTGGATACCGTCAATCCGAACTGCAACTGATCCATACAAAATGGTAACATCCTTATTGATTTATTGAATTGAGAAGTTCGTACTAGCCGATGTCCCCTGGCCATAATGGACCGATAGAGACTCAACAAAATGAAGTTGCCTCAGCAAAGAGAACATGGAAAGAGAAATAACAGAAGAAAAAAAGGCATCTCAAACTAACGTGAAACTTTATATACAGCTGAGAGTCAAAAATCTGTTAGGTACTCAAGAAAGAACAAGAAACTAAGATTGGCCCACCAAGGAGTTGAGGAGATGGCGGCTTCGCTTCGTGGAAAGTGAAGCAAATTAATGAAAAACTAAATGTAGAGTCACCAGTAACACCCAAACATCGAAACAGTTATCTATACAAAGCAGGGTGAGGAGAGTGCAGTAATGATACCCAAGAAAACTCAAGGAGACGCCATAAGAATGTCTACTAACAAAATTGATGATACCAAACACAAGTCACATGAAGAGGAACGATGTCATTTGGTGTACCAAAGGCTCTCACTATAAATGACTGGGTAGAGGAGGTAGAGGACGAAATTAAGGATGCTGGTATGAGCGACATTGCAGGGACTTCCAACAGCACTGGGCATGCTTCCACAGGAACTGAAGCGACAGAAGACAACACGATCATTGTTACACACGAAGGGCACAAAGAAAAGGAATCTGAATTCTATTAAGATGAAGTATATTAATCTCCAACAGAGCACACGCCCAGATGATTGATCTCTAAACACATAAAATTACTACATGGAAATAAAACCTACAGTTCCCTCAAGCTAAACAACATCCAAGTCATCAGTAACCATTTCTCCTCCTGTCATCCTCAGTTTCGGTAATATTAGATTCGTATATAAGTTCGCAGTGTTTTACAGTTTGTTATTTCATTTACTAAGGATTTATTTATCGATTGTCATTACCGAGCGAGGTGGCGCAGTGGTTAGACACTGGACTCGCATTCGGGAAGACGACGGTTCAATCCCGCGTCCGGCCACCCTGATTTAGGTTTTCCGTGATTTCCCTAAATCGCTCCAGGCAAATACCGGGATTGTTCCTTTCAAAGGGCGCGGCCGACTTCCTTCCCCGTCCTTTCCTAATCCGATGAGACCGATGACCTCGCTGTCTGGTCTCCTTCCTCGGAACAACCAACCAACCATCGATTGTCATTTTTATTTGTAGTTCACTGTTACTGTTTGAGCTTACATACTGTCATTTGGAGATAGAGAGTGGAACTTTGGAAGCTAGAAATTGCAGTGCCAAATGGAGAAACCGGAACACTGTCGACTTATTCTTCTGTCTGAGTTGTGAATAGAGGAGTGACAGCAGTGGAGGCAGCCAGAAACATTAGCGTTGTGTATGGGGATAATGCCATTGGACAGGGCACGGGGGCACGGCAAGAAAATGGTTTTCTCGTTTTAAGGAGAATAATTTTGACATTAGTGACTCTCCACGTTCAGGAAGGCCTTCGGGATTTAATGAGCATCGTTTAAACGCATTAATCTACAATTGTACAGGTCAGTGTACACGAGAACCAGTAAATGTGATGAACTGTGATCATCCCACCATCCTGCAACATTTTTGTGTAAGTGGGAAGGTTCAAAAATCGTGTGTATGGGTACTGCACTCTGTAAGCCATAATCACAAAGCTCAGTGGAATGGCCATATGTGCATCTCTGCTTGTTTGTCATCAGCTGGCTCGTGAACAATATCGACCATTCCTACCCTGTATGGTTACCGGTGACCATAAATGGTGTCTTAATGGTAACACAGGGAAAAGAAAGGAATGGTTGTGACCAAGCAAAGCAGCACCTCCCTATGCACAAAAGATAACGTTATTCATCTGATGGAGCAGTGACTGTGTAGTGTTGTAAGGCATCCGTATTTTACGGATCTTACATGAGCTCAGTCCATAACAACAGTACAATACAGTATGAGATCCTCAGAAAATTATATTATCAACAAAAAGCAATTGCAGTAATTTATTTTATTTATTTAATCATATGGGTAGCGCCCCCTGTCAGACAGACCATTCGCCAGGTGCCGGTCTTTCAATTTCATGCCACATCGGCGACCTGCAGTCGATGAGGTTGAAAGGATGATGATGAGGACAGCACAACACCCAGTCCCTGGGCGGAGAAAATTCCCCAACCCATCCGCGAATCGAACGCAGGCACAGAGGATTGACAATCAGTCACACTGACCATTCAGCTACTGGGGGCAGACTTATTGCAGCAGTCTCATGTACTGAAAACTAACAAAACAATATCTACCAATATAAGGAGAGGAGCATGCATAAAAAAGTGAAACAAATTTTGGAGACAAACCGAGCAGGTGGTTAATGGCACTGGAAAAACCCACTTAACAGGAGAACGCCGAGCTTCAGTGCAGAAAGGGATAAGACCATAACAATGCATTGTTCCTTTTAACGTAAATACGGCCGGGATGAAAGGTAAGTGGCTGCACGGCTTTAACAGGGCTAGTGGCGACCCGGCAAGAAAAATAAATATTCACCTCTAATGAGACAGCGGTTGGCTGAAGCCATACAGGGCGATGCAAACGCAACATGGTGGGGAGAGCTACATTATATAAAATAATTTTAAGAACTAAAAATTGCTAGATCTCTCTCTTCTTGTGGCGGACCGCACAAGTGTGTGGAAGATAGTGAGGGCGTTGGGAGCTTTGCGTCTGGGAAGTGGACGATATGCTTCACGTATTGTGGCGACAGATAGCAGATAGCAGATAGCAAGTCTGCTAGAATTTTTGTGGGCAAAAAAATTGTACATGTAGCTAAAACCCTTGGTGAGTGTGCAGTAGCCATTACTTCGACTAGGGAAACATTAACGTTCTATGTTATGCAGGGAAGTTGAGACTGAATGAATTCAGTCAAAGCCAGAGTAGGGAATTAGCGTTTCAGACCCAGCATGGAGACAACGCCGTTGCATATGCTGATTGGTAAAGTACCATTGCACATTAGACCACAGTAAGTGTTGAGTCTAGAGTTTGCTCACCCCAACCTGTGCACGTTTTGACCATTGAATATCAAAAGCTAGGCTACTAACCTACCCTCACATTGAGTATATGAGAGTTTTTTCATTGGTTTAAAACGTAAATTTTTTCTCCACCAACTTAGTGCATTGACCAGCTATGATATCATAGAAGTAAATTTAATAGATGAAGATTTTTGATCATTCTTGCCTGTGATAACATTTTCATTTGCAGAGAGCACAGTTTATAAATTACATGTAGAATGAAAAAGGGAACAGCTGTTTTGTCTTTCTACAATAGGTCCCAAACGTTCACTTTTAGTAATGCATGCAGTATGGTTACGTGATAGCAGCATTCCTAATTAAATTGTTACGATCTGCACCTAATATTAGCTGCCTTACAGGACCAAATTCATATTTATATTGAATATCTGTTTAACAACCTTGGCTTGAGAAGGCAGTTCAGAGGTTTTTCCATTTGTGTGCGTATCTTACAGTGTGAGCCATGGCGTCATTGAGTTAGTAGACTGTTCTGTCTGGCACCATTGGCTCAGGCGTAGTATCGACTATCCCTCTTGGGGCCCCATTGCCAATATCTATATCTGTGGGTTGTGTCCTTAAAAGGTTTTTTCTTGTCAATCTACATACGGGGTTCGCTGGCCCAAGAGATTGACGCAAAGTTTGAGAATTGGTGGTAGTATTGTGACAAGAGGTGGTCACGAGGCCCGAGCAGCGGAAACCACGAGCTGTGCAAGAAGGGCCTGCACAGAGTGAAGATACCAAAGTACATCACTGGGGTGAGTGTCGACTACAAGCAGCAGGCCAACAATCCGTCGATTGGTTGGCAACATTCGTGTTGGACGACCTCTCGTGGCCTGGCTGCCTTCTTCTACCTTCTTTCATTGGTACCACTCAGTAACAACTGCAACGCACCGTGGATCCATGGAACTGCTTGCTGATAAAGGGAAGTAACATTATGTAATCCTCGTGGTGATTTGTTTCTTTGTCTAGCCGCCTTTCTTATAATTTTCTTGTTAGTACCCAACCCTAAGAGTTTTACTCAGTCGGCTCTTTGGTCGTAAGTATAGGCAGTAGTATTGTACTAAGACACTTGTTGTCGTTTGAAAATTTGTCTGCCATTATATTGTCTTTCCTTTGTGGCTTGTACCCGATCAGTAACGTTCTGATTAATCAACTTTTGGTCGTAAATACAGCCGGAAGAATTGTACTATGGCAAAGGTAACCGTTAAACAAAAGAGGGTCTTGAGGTTAGATTTAGCTGTTAAGCAGTTTAATTCTTTGATTGTAAATGCATTTCTCAGTCATTAGTTATAATCTGAACAACCTATTGTACTAAGCTGTTCGTTTCTGTGGTTGAAAGACCGCGTCATTATTGGTGTATTTTAACTGGATCTTGTGGCTCTGCCGAGTGAGTTCTCTTGTAATAAGTGCTCACAAGTGAAGTTCTAAGACGTTACTTCAGAGCGATCTTAATAACTGACAATCAGTTTAACTTCGAAAATATTAACAGCCAACTGTCACCAGGACTTAAGTCAAAATAAAATTGTCAGAAGGGATGGGTTGGGATCCAGTCGCACCTTGGTTTCCAATTGAAATTAAGAAGTTATTTGCTTTGAAGTAGGCCATTTCATTGTCATATTGTTTGCTGGTCTGTTTAACCTTTAAGCGCAGGTGCGCATCTTAACCCCGAACCTTTCGACATAGAGCTTTGAAATTAAAGGTTAACTCATCTGTTCCGAGTAACTGAATCACTCTTGTCATCAATGGTGCTCATATAGTTTTCATGTGTAGCAGAGGGCATTTAATAAGGCAGACTGTGCCCAGCAAGGTAGTAAAAACCCCTGTTTCATACGATAACGGGCGGGCTGCAGGTCCGGTCGTCTTGTAATCATTGTCATATTGTTTGCTGTTTTGCAGTTCACTTCAGATTTCTTTTGCAGAGCTTAAAAGCTTATTCAGCTTAAAGTTTAAGGCCAAAAGAATTTTGAAATTTTGTTCATTTTGTGAAAGAAAGTTTTATGGTTAAATGCTTCGATTATCTGTAAAATACAGTTTATATATTGTTAAATAAACAGGTTGTGTGAAAATAAAGTTATATTGGTGGGTCTTCTCCTCCACGTTTTCCTTAATTCCAGTAAGTACCACGTGTCATAGTGTACTACGAATGGCTTCTGCGAGGTGTAACCATAACTGCTGACAGTTGTCAACAATTGAGACATCTTGCAGGCGCAATCCAAGAAAAACGACCAGAAAGACTGCGTGAAGTGATGTTACTCCACCGTAACTTCCACCTGTAACTATACAGGGGTTTGGTTGGTAAGTCATTCCGCATCCACATTATTCACTTAATCTTGCGCCCTCGGATTTTCACCGTTTCCGGTCTCTATCGAACAGCTTTCCAGGAACTTCCTTTCCGGATGAAAATACGCTCCGAACATGGCTCGACGAGTTTCTCGCCTCAAAACCACATGATTTCATAGTCGTGGAATCGAAAAGTTACCCCAGCGTTGGCAGACTGTTGTAAATCGTGAAGGAGATATACAGGGTGATTCAAAAAGAATACCACAACTTTAGGAATTTAAAACTCTGCAACGACAAAAGGCAGAGTTAAGCACTATCCGTCGGCGAATTAAGGGAGTTATAAAGTTTCATTTAGTTGTACATTTGTTCGCCATTTCAGCCAATAAAGTTTTTGGTCCCTTTTTCTTCGAAGGTGCTACTGTAGCTGGACTACAGTATCTGGAGATGTTAGAGAATTGGCTGTTCCCTCAGCTCGAACAAGAAGCACAACAATTCATATTTCAGCAGGATGGAGCGCCACCACATTGGCACTTATCTGTCCGTAACTACCTGAACGTCAACTACCCGAGGCGATGGATCGGCCGCCAGGCAGCCCGTGACAGAGCACTTCATCACTGGCCTCCAAGAAGCCCTGATCTTACCCCCTGCGATTTTTTCTTATGGGGGTATGTTAAGGATATGGTGTTTCGGCCACCTCTCCCAGCCACCATTGATGATTTGAAACGAGAAATAACAGCAGCTATCCAAACTGTTACCAGAGAGTGTGGAACGAGTTGGAGTATCGGGTTGATATTGCTCGTGTGTCTGGAGGGGGCCATATTGAACATCTCTGAACTTGTTTTTGAGTGAAAAAAAAACCTTTTTAAATACTCTTTGTAATGATGTATAACAGAAGGTTATATTATGTTTCTTTCATTAAATACACATTTTTAAAGTTGTGGTATTCTTTTTGAATCACCCTGTATTATTTATGTCTAAAGTTTCTATTATGTTTATTTGTTGTGTTATTGAATATGTGAGCAAACGCTACGAATTTATACACAAACTTGATACATCTCCTCCTCTCTCGAGCCGTGCTCTACGCGGTCCCCACGAGCGGACGCGCGGCGGTGGATGCGGATGCATCGGCGTCACTGGCTCCGACGAACGCCAGGTCGCCCCGTTTACTGTAGCGCGGGTGTAGTTACTCCGTTCGTCCTAGCCACCAGAACGTTGTGTTTGCCGAATTTCGACTTAATTGAACGCGGTGCTGCTTCCCTGATCTTGCTGAGATAATAGTCACACTCGCGAGGATGAGTTTCGCCCTGCTGCTTTTTCTATGGCCTCCAGAATTGGGAAGTTTGTGCTAAAATCCTGGTACGTTCGTATGGCACCGCAAGAGTCCGGGAAAAACGGTGCTCTGCGACCGCCAACTTGTTGAGATACATTAATCAAAGATATTACTGATTTCCTCCGCATCGATCGTCGATGGTGCGCACTAATTGTCCAGTATATGTTTTGCCGCGTTGTGGGATCTGATATACTACAGCCTTCCGTAACCAATGGTCATCCTTAGCACTCCTCAATAATTTCTGTGTTTCATTAGAACCGAGAGAGGTGGCGCAGTGGTTAACACACTGGACTCGCATTCGGGAGGACGACGGTTCAATCCCGCGTCCGGCCAGCCTGATTTAGGTTTTCCGTGATTTCTCTAAATCGCTCCAGGCAAATGCCAGGATGGTTCCTTTGAAAGGGCACGGCCGACTTCCTTCCCTAATCCGATGAGACCGATGACCTCGCTGTTTTGTCTCTTCCCCCAAACAACCCAACCCTGTGTTTCATTAGACGGGCAAAAGACAGTTCTTATTCACTGCCTCTTAGTACGCGCCCGATTGTTCGTGTAGGCGCGCTGGAGTACGGTAAAAAGGCACAGGCTGCCTCTTTCTCGGTGTCTTCGTCTGTCTGTACAGGTTGTACTGTATCTTTTGGGGGAGAGAGAGAGGGGAGGGGTGGATTGGAGAATGGACGCAGAGCCTGCCTAAGGAAGTAAAGAAGTTTGTCCCTCCGACGAGGCCAGATGATGAAAGTGCCGTCCACAAAACGGAAAAAGCCAGTGGGTCTCCATGTTGATATCTTCAGAGCTTCCTCCTCGAACTGCTACATGTATAAATTCTCCACCATAGGCGAGAGCGGGCCGCCCTTAGGCAAATAATAGATCTGACACAACCAGTGGTGAAGAATTGAGAAAAGAAATCTTCAGTGATGTGGCCACGTACGGCGTATGAAGTAACGACGATGGCCAAAAGCAGTCCTGCAGTGGTCGCCGCCGGGGAGGACAAAGTGCGGACGGCCGAAAATAACATAGAGAGCAAGAATAATTGGAATGATAAGGAAGAGCGATCTGAATGCTGGCGAATAGGTACACAGGGAAGCTGCTGAAGACCAGGGAAGTGCTCAAAAGTAAAAAGTACGTACAGCTTCTTCTCCCTTGGCCGCCCGAACAGCCGCGCGCGTTAGCACGCCGCTTCCGGAATTGGGGAAGGCACGCCGGCCCCAGACCGAATCCACCCGCCGGTTTGCCGACCATCCTCGATGTGGTTTGTTGTTGTTGTTGTGGTCTTCAGTCCTGAGACTGGTTTGATGCAGCTCTCCATGCTACTCTATCCTGTGCAAGCTTCTTCATCTCCCAGTACCTACTGCAACCTACATCCTTCTGTATCTGTTTGGTGTATTCATCTCTTGGTCTCCCTCTACGATTTTTACCCTCCACGCTGCCCTCCAATACCAAATTGGTGATCCCTTGATGCCTCAGAACATGTCCTACCAACCGATCCCTTCTTCTAGTCAAGTTGTGCCACAAACTTCTCTTCTCCCCAATCCTATTCAGTACCTTCTCATTAGTTATGTGATCCACCCATCTAATCTTCAGCATTCTTCTGTAGCACCACATTTCGAAAGCTTCTATTCTCTTCTTGTCCAAACTATTTATCGTCCATGTTTCACTTCCATACACGGCTACACTCCATACAAATACTTTCAGAAACGACTTCCTGACACTTAAATCTATACTCGATGTTAACAAATTTCTCTTCTTCAGAAATGCTTTCCTTGCCATTGCCAGTCTACATTTTATATCCTCTCTACTTCGACCATCATCAGTTATTTTGCTCCCCCAAATAGCAAAACTCCTTTACTACTTTAAGTGTCTCATTTCCTAATCTAATTCCCTCAGCATCACCCGACTTAATTCGACTACATTCCATTATCCTCGTTTTGCTTTTGTTGATGTTCATCTTATACCCTCCTTTCAAGACACTGTCCATTCCGTTCAGCTGCTCTTCCAAGTCCTTTGCTGTCTCTGACAGAATTACAATGTCATCAGCGAATCTCAAAGTTTTTATTTCTTCTCCATGGATTATAATTCCTACTCCGAATTTTTTTTTGATTCCTTCACTGCTTGCTCAATATACAGATTGAATAACATCGGGGAGAGGCTATAACACTGTCTCACTCCCTTCCCAACCACTGCTTCCCTTGGATGTCCCTCGACTCTTATAACTGCCATCTGGTTTCTGTACAAATTGTAAATAGCTTTTCGCTCCCTGTATTTTACCCCTGCCACCTTCAGAATTCGAAAGAGAGTATTCCAGTCAACATTGTCAAAAGCTTTCTCTAAATCTACAAATGCTAGAAACGGTGGTTTGCCTTTCATTAATCTAGCTTCTAAGATAAGTCGTAGGGTCAGTATTGCCTCACGTGTTCCAATATTTCTACGGAATCCAAACTGATCTTCCCCTAGGTCGGCTTCTACTGGTTTTTCAATTCGTCTGTAAAAAATTTACGTTAGTATTTTGCAGCCGTGACTTATTAAACTGTTAGTTCGGTAATTTTCACATCTGTCAACACCTGCTTTCTTTGGGATTGGAATTATTATATTCTTCTTGAAGTCTGAGGGTATTTCACCTGTCTCATACATCTTGCTCACCAGATGGTAGAGTTTTGTCAGGACTGGCTCTCCCAAGGCTGTCAGTAGTTCAAATGGGAATGTCTGCTCCCGGCGCTTTGTTTCGACTCAGGTCTTTCAGTGCTCTGTCAAACTCTTCACGCAGTATCATATCTCCCATTTCATCTTCATCTACATACTCTTCCATTTCCATAATATTGTCCTCAAGTACATCGCCCTTGTAAAGACCCTCTATATACTCCTTCCACCTTTCTGCTTTCCTTCTTTGCTTAGAACTGGGTTTCCATCTGAGCTCTTAATATTCGTACAAGTGATTCTCTTTTCTCCAAAGGTCTCTTTAATTTTCCTGTAGGCAGTATCTATCTTACCCCTAGTGAGTCTACATCCTTACATTTATCCTCTAGCCATCCCTGCTTAGCCATTTTGCACTTCCTGTCGATCTCATTTTTGAGACGTTTGTATTTCTTTTTGCCTGCTTCATTTACTGCATTTTTATATTTTCTCCTTTCATCAATCAATTTCAATATTTCTTCTGTTACCCAAAGATTTCTACTAGCCCTCGTCTTATTACCCACTTGATCCTATCTCTTTAATCAGCGTTGTGGGTAAAATCTTCTCAGGTATTGTTGAAAGGAAAGTGCGAGTATTAGTTGAGGACCAATTGGATGAAAATCAGTGTGGGTTTAGGCCTCTTAGAGGTTGTCAGGACCAGATCTTTAGCTTACGGCAAATAATGGAGAAGTGTTATGAGTGGAACAGGGAATTGTATCTATGTTTTATAGATCTAGAAAAGGCATTTCCTAGGAGGAAGTTATTGTCTGTTCTACAAGATTATGGAATAGGAGGCAAACTTTTGCAAGCAATTATAGGTCTTTACATGGATAGTCAGGCAGCAGTTAGAGTTGATGGTAAATTGAGTTCATGGTTCAGAGTAGTTTCAGGGGTAAGACAAGGCTGCAACCTGTCTCCACTGTTGTTCATATTATTTATGGATCATATGTTGAAAACAATAGACTGGCTGGGTGAGATTAAGATATGTGAACACAAAATAAGCAGTCTTACATATGCGGATGACTTAGTTGTGATGGCAGATTCGATTGAAAGTTTGCAAAGTAATATTTCAGAGCTAGATCAGAAATCTAAGGACTATGGTATGAAGAGTAGCATCTCCAAAACGAAAGTAATGTCAGTTTGAAGGAAATATAAACGGTCTGAGTGCCAAATGGGAGGAACAAAGTTTGAACAGGTGGACGGTTTCAAGTACTTAGGATGCATATTCTCACAGGATGGCAACATAGTGAAAGAACTGGAAGCGAGGTGTAGCAAATCTCTGCACCGTTCAATCTTTCGACCAACTTTGTTGTATGGGAGCGAAAGCTGGGTGGATTCAGGTTACCTTATCAACAAGGTTGAGGTTACGGATATGAAAGTAGCTATGATCATTGCAGGTACTAGTAGATGGGAACAATGGCAGGAGGGTGTCCACAATGAGGAAATCAAAGAATAACTGGGAATGAACTCTATAGATGTAGCAGTCAGGGCGAACAGGTTTAGATGGTGGGGTCATGTTACACGCATGGGAGAAGCAAGGTTACCCAAGAGACTCATGGATTCAGCAGTAGAGGGTAGGAGGAGTCGGGGCAGACCGAGGAGAAGGTACCTGGATTCGGTTAGGAATGATTTTGAAGTAATAGGTTTAACATCAGAAGAGGCACCAATGTTAGCACTGAATAGGGGATCATGGATGAACTGTATAAGGGGGGCTATGCTCCAGAATGAACGCTGAAAGGAATAATAAATGATGATGATGATGATGATCCTCTGCTGCCTTCACTTCTTCATCCCTCAAAGCTACCCATTCTTCTTCTACTGTCTTTTTTCCCCCATTCTTGTCAATTGTTCCCTTATGCTCTCCCTGAAACTCTGTACAACCTCTGGTTTAGTCAGTTTATCCAGGTCCCATCCCCTTAAATTCCCACCTTTTTGCAGTTTCTTCAGTTTTAATCTACAGTTCATAACGAACAAATTGTGGTCAGAGTCCACATCTGCCCCTGGAAATGTCTTACAATTTAAAACCTGGTTCCTAAATCTCTGTCTTACCATTATATAATATATCTGAAACCTGTCAGTATCTCCAGGCTTCTTCCATGTATACAACCTTCTTTCATGATTCTTGAACCAAGTGTTAGCTATGATTAAGTTATGCTCTGTGCAAAATTCTACCAGGCGGCTTCCTCTTTCATTTCTTAGCCCCAATCCATATTCACCTACTACGTTTCCTTCTCTCCCTTTTCCTACTGACGAATTCCAGTCACCCATGACCATGAAATTTTCGTCTCCCTTCACTATCTGAATAATTTCTTTTACTTCATCATACATTTCTTCAATTTCTTTGTCATCTGCAGAGCTAGACGGCATATATACTTGTACTACTGTCGTAGGCGTGGGCTTCGTATCTATCTTGGCCATAATAATGCGTTCACTATGCTGTTTGTAGTAGCTTACTCGCATTCCTATTCTCCTATTCATTATTAAACCCACTCCTGCATTACCCCTATTTGATTTTGTGTTTATAACCCTGTAGTCACCTGACCAGAAGTCTTGTTCCTCCTGCCACCGACCTTCACTAATTCCCACTATATCTAACTTTAACCTATCCATTTCCCTTTTTATATTTTCTAACCTACCTGCCCGATTGAGGGATCTGACATTCCACGCTCCGATCCGTAGAACGCCAGTTTTCTTTCTCCTGCTAATGACATTCTCTTGAGTAGTCCCCACCTGGAGATCCGAATGGGGGACTATTTTACCTCCGGAATATTTTACCCAAGAGGACGCCATCATCATTTAACCATACAGTAAAGCTGCATGCCCTCCGGAAAAATTACGGCTGTAGTTTCCCCTTGCTTTCAGCCGTTCGCAGTACCAGCACAGAAAGGCCGTTTTGGTTAGTGTTACAAGGCCAGATCAGTCAATCATCCAGACCGTTGCCCCTGCAACTACTGAAAAGGCTGCTGCCCCTCTTCAGGAACCACACGTTTGTCTGGCCTCTCAACAGATACCCCTCCGTTGTGGTTGCACCTACGGTACGGCTATCTGTATCGCTGAGACACGCAAGCCTCCCCACCAACGGCAAGGTCCGTGGTTCACGGGGGGGTGGGGGGCGATGTGATTTATAGGAAGTGAATACTAGGCTGATACCCACGTCCCACCTCAAGTTCCACAATTCAGAAAACATTTCAAAATTCCATCTGCAAATGGGGAGTGGTGGAGGGGAGGCACAGAAAGGGCATCTAACCACCCTTTACTAGTAACATTGTCAAATCCAGATTAACAAGCCGATCCCGTGAAGATAAGGGATACGGCCAGGATGAATCGACTGCTCCTCTTAATTTGTTGTTGTTGTGATCTTCAGTCCACGGACAACTGCTACAGCCACATCCATTTGAGCCTGTTAATAGTACAGGAGGCTCTATTTCCCTCCACAATTTGCACACCCCACCCTTAATTCCAACCAACGGCCTTACCGCAGTGCCAATACCGGTTCCCGTCAGATCACCGAAGTCGAACGCTGTCGGACTTGGCCAGAAGTTGGAGGGTGATCGTAGCGCTTTTGCTAAACAGAGTACACTCAGCCCTTGTGAGGGCAACTGCGGAGCTACTTGACTGCGAAGCAGCAGCTCCGACCCCGAAAAGACAACGGCTGGGAGTGCGGTGGGCTGACCATATTCCCCTACATACCCGCATCCAGTGACGCCTATCGGCTGACGATGACACGGTGGCTGATCAGTACCAATGTACCGTAACACCACCTACTCCATACTTCACAAATGGCGCTACACATGATGGTTGGTAATCTTGTCCAGGCGTTCACCAAGCCCAAACCCTTTCAGCGAATTGCTGCAGGATGTATCGTGAGTCATCACTCCAAATCCCTCGTGTCCAGTCGCCCACCGTGCAATGGCGTCGCTCTTTACATCTCCTCAGACGTCGCTTCGCAATGGCTACAAAAATTAATGGCTTACGAGGAGCTGCACGACCATTGTACCACACTGTCTTTAAGTCACTACGCACACTCTTTGTGCTAGGTGGGCTTCGGGTAACATTTTGGAACTGAAGAGTGATTCTTTCTGCTTCACGCCATATTTTACAACAGCTCTCCACAGTGTTCGACGGCGTCCGTCCATCAGTACAAGAGGTCTGGCTGGTCTTGGTTTATCTGCGGTTGTTTCTTCACATTTTCACTTCACGATTACATCACTAACTGTCGACTTGGACTGCTTTAGAACTTTGAAATGTCCACGATGGATTTGTTACTCACGTAACATCCAGTAACTAGTCCACGTTCGAAGTGAACCAGCTTCCCTGACCGACCCAGTCTACTGTTTCTGCTTCTTTGCCGACAGTCCAATATTCCCCGCCTCTTCTTATGCTGGCGTGACTCTCTTGACATCTATGGTCAATTCCTCGTTAAATAAGGGTGTCCGGATACTTTGGATCAGATAATGTATACCTTTCTCGAAGAACGATGGTGTTTCGTCAGTGTCATTGCATTATCAGGTAAATAGTTTTGTTCCGGTGTGTTCTTCCAAGGACGTCTGAGGGAATGTCATGATGTCTTATTTCGACCTCGGTGTTCCAGTGCTATGTCAATTTGTTCTTATAGTATATCAGTTACTCGTCGGGTGTGGCCGTCTGACCTGTAAATACGCTTCGAGAAGCAGCGTCAACCGCCATGTCCGGCGACGACAGTGGCGTGAGAGCTCCCGGCTGAACCGAGACGGAGGGCGCTGCTCATAATCTGAGAGACGTGCCCTCGTTGACCGCGCTCCAGCTGACATTTTATTTAAATTCGCGCTTAATTGCGCGGGACAGATGGCGTAATGAGCGACTCGTCAGCACAGGAACGCCGCATTCCCGTTGGCCGGCACAATTGCCGTCCCTGGCTGCGTGCTATTTATGTCCCTCTCGCCGACGTCACTCCTGTGATCCGTGGCCCGCTGACGGATGGACTCGTAGCAGGCGCATACGCTCCGCGATGTACGGTGGGTACTATACTAAGAGTGATTAATAGTACAGGCCGAGACAAGGTTCCGATGATCTCCGAATCATGCAGATCAATTTGTCGCCTAAATGTTCTGCCGAATATTCAAAAGACTAATGACCTCAGTAGTTGAGTCCCATAGCGCTCAGAGCCATTTGAATATTCAAAAAGACTATTGCTACACGGGATGAGGCCTCATCATTGCGGATGTAAAATAGACGACTTAAAAAAACACCTATACTTCGATATGAAACTTCCTGGCAGATTAAAACTGTGTGCCGGACCGAGATTCGAGCTCGGGACCTTTGCCTTTCGCGGGCAAGTGCTCTACCAACTGAGCACGACTCACGCCCCGTCCTCACAGCTTTACTTCTGCCAGTAAGCTGTGAGGAAGGGGCGTAAGTCGTGCTTGAGTAGCTCAGTTGGTAGAGCACTTGCCCGCGAAAGGCAAAGGTCCGTAGTTCGAGACTCGGTCCGGCACACAGTTTTAATCTGCCAGGAAGTTTCACATCAGCGCACACTCCGCTGCAGAGTGAAAATCTCATTCTGGCACCTATACTTCGTTGGAACTCTAATCCTGTCACCTTACATGGAATTCTTAAGAAAAGTTACAATTATAATTTTGGCATGGACTGCTGAATGAAACTAGCCCATTTTGACCTCGCTGTGTGCAGAATCGCTATCTGACTGAATATGCCGCCCGGAGTAGCCGAGCGATTCTATGCGCTACAGTCTGGTAGCTACGGTTGCATGGATGTGTGTGATGTCCTTATGTTAGTTAGGTTTAAGTAGTTCTAAGTTCTAGGGGATGATGACCTCAGAAGTTAAGTCCCATAGTGCTCAGAGCCATTTGAACCATTTTTGACTGAATATATTGTGAACACGATTATAATGCAGGCTGTTTACTCCTTTCACGTGCACCAAAACCATCCGACTGTGAATATTATTCTGAAATACACCCCCGTGGCATCTTGATTGCTTAGGTGGTGCTCACAAACAAACACACACAGACACAGTAATAAAAATAAACTAGCTGAAAGAGTAGCAGACAGATAGGGGAGTGGAAGTTGGTTGAACGGTTCTCGTATCATACACTCTACCAGAATTTAAAATGCTCCTTTTAGAGCACAAAAAAGGGCACGTATGTCTTGGGCAGAGTTAGGGATTTAAAAGAAGGGAACTAACTTTCCGACATATTTGGTAGCTTCAAAGACATTTAAATAGAAACACCTTGACATATAGCCCCTTTTGTAACTTGTTAGTGATAGTAACCATGTTATGTAAAATAATGCAACACGTCAAGTAAAGTAACATGATTCATGATGTCATTCACCCAGGAACCAATCTACTCACACAAAAATTTTATCTCTCCACAAAAACTTTTTTACCTATTACATGCATGCTCTTCAGCCATATGATACTCGTATATATAGTCTACTATGGCAGGCCAATCTTCTGGATTCTGAGCACAGGATCAGGGACCTCAGCCTATAAATTACAAGATGCAGGTGTGCCAACACCTTGCAGCTAAGAAAGATCACATTGTTAGGGAAGTTTGGTTAACTCGTACGAAATAAATTTCGATTTAAATTTCTTTTTCAGCTGCGAGGCAAGTCGGAAAGCTAGTTCCCTCCTTTTACATCCCTAACTCTGCCCAGGACATATTCTCCTTTTTTTGTGCTATAATAGAAGCATTTATCTGGTTGCCAACTTTTACTGTAACATAAATTTGGCTTTAGACCGCCATTGCGCTAAAGGTTTTCTATCGTCTTTCTAACACTGTTGCTTATATCGTGGAAATGGATAAAACTTTCACAAAACAACAAGACGACCATTAATTGCATGTATTTCTCCACCTTCTTATCAAATTTTCACCGATTCGCATAAGTCTGAAACACATGGGTGGCGCGCATGAAAAGACAAAAAACGTGTTTTTTGCACGTGTAATCCGAAAGAAGCTAGATTTATCAAAGCAAGTTTTCAATTTCATCGTAAGAATGCGTTTTTCATTTATTTGAATCACTTTAAATCGTTTCCGCGCTTTTGGTTCACGCAAGAATGATTTTTACGCGCTATGTTTACGTCGACTTTAAACAATCGTATCTCGACAACAGATAAAGATTACTTGGATAAAAAGAATTCCGTTTTGAGTTTATTCATTTACCTACGGTAGCGCAAAGTATGGACGAGATTTTTTTCACGTACAATCCGAACAGCGCACATTACCTGGGTGCCAGCTTCGGTTCTTCGTTCAAACCTCGCTTAATATACTGTAACGCAGCCATAGTAAAAGAGATGTTCGAATGGCTGAAGAAATACACAATTATGACTGTATTACTTTTGCACAAAACTTGGCCAATTCCAACACATTTTTGTTCCTTGATAACGTTCATCTTCTGTGCAGGAGACTGGACATAGTCCTCATTGGAGCATATGATGAACAGTCCGCTCTTCTGCACATTCACACTCAATATCATCAAGATCAGTGTATCCCCATCGTGCCAAATTAACCTTTGATCTAATAACTCCAGATCTCAGTCTATTCAGGGACTTCCAAGTCGTCCATCTCTCATCATAACGAGGAGATGAAGTTTCAGAGAGTCTTTTTTCCAGCCAGAGATAAGATAGATCGTAGCCATCGATACTTGCAAATCTAGCTGTTTTAGCAGGGATTCTAAATGTCATCGATGTTCTAAGGAAACTCCTCTTTGACTTCAGGCATCGTGGTTGCGGTTCATGTCCGTACAGGGAATGGTTCCTTTCTCTCACTCCACTGTCTTTGTTTTCTTATTCATAGCTTTTTCCCTTCGAACAGGTGGTGCTATTCCTGCGAGGTGATAAAGCCATTTGACTGGACTGGATTTCAACCAACCTGTTATGATTCTGCGGGTGCTATTGAGAACTATGTCCTCCTGTTTGGCATGTATTACCAAAAGGACATGCATACTCTGCCGCAGAATGCCACAGTGCCATTGCAGTATTTCGTATAGTTTCAACTAGCTCACTGCGATACTTCTACCAGTTCGTGCAGTGCTTCTTGAAAGTAAGAGATCCGTCAGATGTCTCTCCTAGACATTTCGAGGTCTCTCAGTGCTCCTTCTACACCTGATCATAGTATCTTTAATTTGTAACTACCTTCCCTGTTTCTCAGTTGAAAAGTACACATTTCTGTCTTTGAGGGATTTAGTTTAAATTACATTAAATGAATTCGCAATTGTGAATGAGAGCAAACATGGAATGGATTGACGACAATGAAAATCTAAGCCGGACCGGGACTCTAACCCGGCCAGACACAAACTTCCATATGCCTATATGTCGCCAACCATCGTGCACGGATAGCGAAATGGTAAGGCGACTGCTGGCGATAAGCGGAAAATCCGGGTTCGAGTCATTGTTGTCATACCAGCCTACAGCTGATGGTTGTTCTCATTCGCAACTGCAAATTCTTTTACTACATCCACCTTCGTAACTCTTCAACAGCTGTCAGCATTGGTATGCGGCAGGGACTGGCTTGTTCCGTAGCCTCTTCTGTACAGCTGCAGTTGGTGGGAAGCCTTAGCATTGAACGGTTGGGTTGTTACCGTTTAAAGTATGGAAGCCTGCGCAGACGGTCGGTCAATGCGATTTAAGCAACGTGCAGTCATTGAATTCCTGACAGCAGAAGGTGTCACCCCAAAGGAGATGCATGAGAGAATGAAAGCAGTTCACCATGATTCTGTTGATGTCGGTATTATGTGCCGTTGGGCGATTAAGTTTCAAGATGTTGAGACGCGAATATCTTACCTGCGTGACAAACAAAGAGTTGGACGTCCTGCGACAGCAACCATCGAGTTTCAGAAGCAAAATGTTCACTGATTGATTCAGGGCGATCGTCGTATCACCGTGTGTGTCACGTTATTGCTTTGCTTGGCTATCAGAAGATCTGTGTACGACGGGTGCCCTGCATGCTGACTTCAAAAAATGGTTGAAATGGCTCTGAGCGCTATGGGACTTAACTTCCGAGGTCATCAGTCCCCTAGAACTTGGAACTACTTAAACCTAACCAACCTAAGGACATCACACACATCCATGCGCGAGGGAAGACTAGAACCTGTGACCGTAGCGGTCGCGCGGTTCCAGACTGTAGCGCCTAGAACCGCTCGGCCTGCATGCTGACTCCTGAAATGAAAGTGCACAGACTTGAAATTTGTCATGAACTCCTCTTGCGTTACGAGAATCAAGGTGGTGCTTTTCTCCATTTAATTGTGACAGGAGTGGCCGAGCGGCTCTAGGCGCTACAATCTGGAACCGCGCGACCGCAACGGTCCCAGCTTCGAATCCTGCCTCGGACATGGATGTGTGTGATGTACTTAAGTTAGTTAGGTTTAAGTAGTTCTAAGTTCTAGGGGACTGATGACCTCAGAAGTTAAGTCCCATAGTGCTCAGAGCCAATTGTGACAGGAGACGAAACGTGGGTACACCATTACGACCCGGAGATGAAACGTCAGTCTGTGGAATATCGACACAAATAATCGCCCCAGAAAAAGAACTTCAAGACGTAGCGCTCAGCAGGAAAAACCATGACCACAATTTTCTCGGACGCAGATGAAGTTATCCATGCTGATTTCCTTGATCGTGAAACAACAATAAATTCAGAGCATTACATCACAACACTGTGAACCTTGAAACAACGTCTTAGAAGGGTCCGAAAGGAAAAGGGAAATGTTTTCCTGCAGCATGACAATGCCAAACCACACATTTCACGTGCCACCACAGCAGCACTTCAAAGACTGAATCTCACCACCATCTGGCATCCTTCATACAGTCCACATTTAACACAGTCTGACTTCCACCTGTTCCCGATAATGAAAGACGATCTGCGGAGACATCATTATGCTTCTGATGAAGTTGAGATGACTGTGAGACTGTGGTTGCCGAAACAGAGTGTCGATTTCTTCCGTGCCGGCTTCAGAAAACTTGTTCATCATTGGCAGAAATGTATCCAATTGGCTGGTGATTATGTGGAAAAGTGAATATTGGTAATTAAAGGTCACATTCTAAAGATTATCTCTGTGTTTTATTTATTAAAATATTCCCATCAAAACCCAATTAACGAAGTTGGAGGCATTACTTTTCATTCAACCCTCGTACATTTCATAACGGCTGTAGTCACCGCAGTGCCTCAGAATAACAGACTCACTGCAATATCGTATTTGTTTAAATTGCTTTGTATTGCAGTGTCTGGAAAGCTGTTTAAGGCAGTGTTCTCCACTGATTTAAAATTTATGCTGTGGGCGGCTAGGGCAAGGTCATTGGCATACAAGAAGCTCCCACTATCGGGTGCTATGGGCTGGTCATTCATGTATATGTTGAGCAGAAATGGAGCCAGCACACCTCCCTGTGGTGGGTCGTTTTTCTGTAGTGTCCGTCAGCTATGCTGTTCTTGGAAGCCGACGAAGAACCTGCTACTGTAGAAAAGAGAGGCGATGAGCCTAATTAGGCTAAAATTCTTGGTCAGATTGGAGACCTTGGCTAGTAGCAGCTGGTGACTGACAGTGTCATACGCTGCTGATAAGTCGATAGGTACCACTTCTGTCACCTTACGAGTTTCAAATCCATCTTCTATAAACTGTGTGAGACTTGGCAACTGTCCGGTATAGCTTTTGCCAGGTTGAAATCCAAAATGATGAGATACAATAGGAAATGTATTCGCAGTTGCGAATATGAACCACCATCGGCTGTGTATTGGAATGACAACAATGAAAATACGTGCCGGTCCTGAAATCGAACTCTGATTGCCCGCTCTACTCGAGCGAACGCCTTAATCACTTCGGCTACCTGTGCACCGATCGTGGTCATACCAGCACGTCTATATGTAGTCGTCTATGCGTCGTAACCTGCACTCGTACGTCCAGGAAGGCCATGTTTATTGAGACTCGAGGGCCTAATATTGGCGAATACATACGAAACACGGCTGGACTCGCTGCAGTGTCTGTTCCTTCGGCTATGCATTACATCGCACGTCTCAAAAACACAGACACTGCTATTTAGGCTGGGATATAAGTAAGGGGTAGAAGAAGAATGGGTAGCTTTGAGGGATGAGATAGTGAAGGCAGCAGAGGATCAAGTAGGTAAAAAGACGAGGGCTGGCAGAAATCCTTGGGTAACAGAAGAAATATTGAATTTAACTGATGAAAGGAGAAAATATAAAAATGCAGTAAATGAAGCAGGCAAAAAGGAATGCAAACGTCTCAAAAATGAAATTGACAGGAAGTGCAAAATGGCTAAGTAGGGATAGCTAGAGGATAAATGTAAGGATGTTGAGGCTTATCTCACTAGGGGTAAGATAGATACTGCCTCCAGGAAAATTAAAGAGACCTTTGGAGAAAAGAGAACCACTTGTATGAATATTAAGAGCTCAGATGGAAACCCAGTTCTAAGCAAAGAAGGGAAAGCAGAAAGGTCGAAGGAGTATGTAGAGGGTTTATACAAGGGCGATGTACTTGAGGACAATATTATGGAAGTGGAAGAGAATGTAGATGGAGAGGAAATGGGAGATATGATACTGCGTGAAGAGTTTGACAGAGCACTGAAAGACCTGAGTCGAAACAAGGCCCCAGGAGTAGACAACATTCCATTAGAACTACTGACGGCCTTGGGAGAGCCAGTCCTGACAAAACTCTACCATCTGGTGAGCAAGATGTATGAGACAGGCGAAATACCCTCAGACTTCAAGAAGAATATAATAATTCCAATCCCAAAGAAAGCAGGTGTTGACAGTGTGAAAATTACTGAACTATCAGTTTAATAAGTCACGGCTGCAAAATACTAATGCGAATTCCTTACAGACGAATGGAAAAACTAGTAGAAGCCGACCTAGGGGAAGATCAGTTTGGATTCCGTAGAAATATTGGAACACATGAGGCAATACTGACCCTACGACTTATCTTAGAAGCTACATTAAGGAAAGGCAAACCTACTTTTCTAGCATTTGTAGACTTAGAGAAACCTTTTGACAATGTTGACTGGAATACTCTCTTTCAAATTCTGAAGGCGGCAGGGGTAAAATACAGGGAGCGAAAGGCTATTTACAATTTGTACAGAAACCAAATGGCAGTTATAAGAGTTGAGGGGCATGAAAGGGAAGCAGTGGTTGGGAAGGGAGTGAGACAGGGTTGTAGCCTCTCCCCGATGTAATTCAATCTGTATATTGTGCAAGCACTGAAGGAAACAAAAGAAAAATTCAGAGTAGGTATTAAAATCCATGGAGAAGAAATAATAACTTTGAGGTTCGCCGATGACATTGTAATTCTGTCAGAGACAGCAAAGGACTTGGAAGAGCAGCTGAACGGAATGGATAGTGTCTTGAAAGGAGAATTAACATCAACAAAAGCAAAACGAGGATAATGGAATGTAGTCGAATTAAGTCTGGTGATACTGAGGGTATTAGATTAGGAAATGAGACACTTGAAGTAGTAAAGGAGTTTTGCTACTTGGGGAGCAAAATAACTGATGATGGTCGAAGTAGAGAGGATATAAAATGTAGACTGGCAATGGGAAGGGAAGCGTTTCTGAAGAAGAAAAATTTGTTAACATCGAGTATAGATTTAAGTGTCAGGTAGTCGTTCCTGAAAGTATTTGTATGGAGTGTAGCCATGTATGGAAGTGAAACATGGATGATAAACAGTTTGGACAAGAAGAGAATAGAAACTTTCGAAATGTGGTGCTACAGAAGAATGCTGAAGATTAGATGGGTAGATCACATAACTAATGAGGAGGTGTTGAATAGGATAGGGGAGAAGAGACGTTTGTGGCACAACCTGACTAGAAGAAGGGATCGGTTGGTAAGACATGTTCTGAGGCATCAAGGGATCACCAATTTAGTATTGGAGGGCAGCGTAGAGGGTAAAAATCGTAGAGGGAGACCAAGAGATGAATACACCAATCAGATTCAGAAGGATGTAGGCTGCAGTAGGTACTGGGAGATGAAGAAGCTTGCACAGGATAGAGTAGCATGGAGAGCTGCATCAAACCAGTCTCAGGACTGAAGGCCACAAGAACAACAACATAACTAAGGGGTTGATTATAGATGGTAGGCGATTTAAAATCAATCACCCAGTGATTTGTTAAGATGACATGGATTATTTCTTTCTCTGACAGGTTGCACCAAAGCAATCAGTCCGCCCTTCCGCTATTTCTTTGTGATTCGGTGTCTGTTCACATTGTTATTGAATGGTTTGAGAATCACTTTCTTTGGTAGCGAGCCTAAGTGGTTAACTTCCTCGGTTCATAGACTTCTCTAATTCTTAGGAGCCTCCCTGAAGAAG